>NC_066886.1:27457127-27757127 GCF_022985175.1 Labeo rohita | reverse complement strand
ATCATCACATATCACAACTATCTATTTCGACATCTACATCTACGTCCTTATTTAACTTAAATTGAAAACCGGAGGTTATTTTTAAGCTTTTGTTCCCAGGGGACGATATTTTGAAAAGGATTTATTGTGGTCTGTAAGGGAAATTGTTTACCATTTTCTTAACCACATTGCTTTTTAGGGAGAAATCTGTCTGTGATGCATTCTGTGAAGTTCTTTAAAAAAAAAAAAAAGGCACCAATTTCTCTTCTCTCCTTTCCCTACAGGACTACAGACACATACTTTTTATTTATGCATGCATGTATGTATGTATTTACCATAGAAACGCACACATGGGCAGATTATCCTTAGCAAATTTTGGTTTGGTACTTACTTTTTTACACAAATTCTGTTTCTATGCAGGTGAAAGCATACTTTTATATTGAATTGCACTGAACTGAATTGAATATTTATTTATTTATTTATTAAAGCTGTGTAATGTTTTGTAACTGTGCCTTTAAGGCAGTGTTTGTGAGTTCACCTCAAATTTTGCAATAAATAAATTAATTAATTAATTAATAAAAATACATACATACATGCATACATACATTTTATTCCAAGTGTCCGGCTTGGAATAAAAAACAAAACAAAACAAACAAACAAACAGACAAAAAAATAAATCAATGAAGGGTAAAAAAAAAAAAAAAATATATATATATATATATATATATATATATATATATATATATATAGTAAAAAAATGGAATTGCTATATGTAAACTTACAACTGTAAGAAAAAAAGGTCACAATTCTAACTTTTTTTTTCTTTAGAATTTGCATTCTTTTTAGTTCTGTTTATTCTGTTTATTCTTTAGTTCTAACAAACTGTGAGATATTAAATCATAACTGTGAGAAAAAAGTCACAATGACCTTGTTTCTTTTTTATTCTATGGTGGAAACAGGCTTTCATAAGAGAGAGAAAGAAAGAAAATAGAGACATTTTTGATAATGTCATGTGAAAATATACCAGCTTCTGATATTTTAGAGCTTTTGTAGTTAGAAAGCTACATATGCCAACAAATTAATCATTTCCGTAAACTCTCCTCTCTTGTTTTTACCATTGGGAAGTTTAATTTATTTTAAATATGTTTGTTTGGACAGTTAATGAAAAAACAAACAAATAAATAAATAAATACACATGGAATTCATAATTGAATGCTTCTGTTTATAATGTTTTCAGCTTTCAGATTTAGAAATTGGATTGTTTTCTTTTTTTCCCACTTCAATTTAGTCCTAATCTTTCCTAATTGAGAATCCCACTGTTTTTGTGCCAGATAAACACTACTGAAATAAATACTTCAAACTTGGAATACGTAGCATGTAATTAGCTGCTTACGTGAATCTGTGATTTTCAAATATGTATTTAGTTTCTTCATGCATATATGGAGGACAGAAACGTTAAATCCAGCTGCTCTCAACACAATTCTAAAACATATATGAAGGTCTCCTACAAAACCAATAAGCCTTGGATTATCCTGCCTCAAGGAAAAGCAACACAGAAAATGAAAATAGTCCAAGACTCAAAATGGAGGACCAATATGAGGGTGTTGGGTGCTTTGGCCTTTGTACTTGATGTAGCATCTGAATGCAGATGGTCACACAGATGGTTGATATTTATATCGCAGGTCCCAAAAACCCATCCGGGTGGAAAGAGCATTTTAAAACCGATTGGTTTGGAATACAATGTGCCATGTTGTAGCACTAAACAATGACTCTGGCCTTCTGTCGAGCTAAAAAGGAAGAGCGAGTCAATTGCTTGACGCTTTAACATACAAGATGACTTGTGGGTGTGCGTTTTTGTGTTAATGTTGAGGAGAAGACTCTTCTCAAGTCAGTAACTCTTTCCATGCATGAAAATATAATCTTTCCTAAGTGCAATGGGAATGATTTTTTAAAAAGTCCCAGGCATCTATTTTAGTTTAGAAGCCTTTTCCTTACATGCCACGAGCAGCTTCACAATGCTAATTGTGAGTTGTGTGCATACTGTCAGTATCCAGTCGTGCCACTGCGAAGACTTCCTGTCTCCTCCAGCACGCACATACCTCTCTCCGTGACATCTTTCATAGACGTGCGAGCATTATTCTGACAAGAAAACGAAAAGAGACACATTTGCACTGAGGGAAGGAGAACGCATGTCTTCGGTGACCTCTGGGATGGAGACAAAGTTAAAAGGCTTCTGAAGAAACAATACGGACGGAAAAGTCTGTAGAAGTCTATTTTTAGGCACCACTGGGATCTTTCGGCTTCAGAATTTCACGGCTCATGGATCTTTTATAATTTAATGAACGGGTGGCCTTCCGAGATTTATGGACAGAGGCTCAAGGCCTCAGTGGCCACATGGCTTATTGATCCACATCATTTTGTTTGTTTATGGATCAGCAAAGCACGTTCCCATTCATTTTAATAGAGCAGGCTCTGGGTCACTGCACATTTGCATCCAGCACCTTTTAATCTAATTTAAAATCAACTACCTTTCATGTCATCCGTATCATTTTATGTAACATTATACGTCATTTAATGAAATGTGTGTTGAGGAAATATCGTGCAGCAGGCTCCAAAATTAACACCCACAAAGCAGAAAATGTGCATGTGCAAATTCGCTTTGTAGTGTAAATAATATTTAAAATGCATGGTTTAAATAGTTATTAGGGGCCAAGCATCAAAGGTGCGAAAGCACTTATTGTATCCGTTGACGTTCTTATTCTTCTTCTTCTTCCACTCGAGTCTATGCCAGCCCATAGCACCGCTTGCAGGAAAGTTGTGAAATTTGGCACACTGATAGAGGACAGTTCCAGCATTAAAGGAGAAGTCCACTTCCAGAACAACAGTTTACAAATAATTTACTCACCCCCTTGTCATCCAAGATGTTCATGTCTTTCTGTCTTCAGTCATGAAGAAATTACGGTTTTTGAGGAAGGCATTTCAGGATTTCTCTCTATATAATGGACATCATTGGTGCCCCGATTTTGAACTTCCAAAATGTAGTTTAAATGTGGCTTCAAAGGAGGAAGGGTCTTATCTAGTAAAACAATCTGCCATTTTTTTTGGAAAATAAATTTTTAAATACTTTTTAAGCACAAAAGCTTGTGTAGCACAGGCTCTGGGATGCGCGTTCACGACGCTACGTACTATTGAATCACGTCGAAAGGTCATGTGGAACATGGGCTGAACTACAGACCCAGTGTTTACAAAGCGAACGCGCAAAGACTAAGAAAGTGCAAGCAAGTCAAACACTGTTTACAATCAAAAAGGTACAATGATGTCCTCCTCTCACGTTGTAGGAGAAAATAAGATGGGAGTTTTTCGCCATACTTAGTACACAGACGAAGAACTTACACGTGATTCGTAGTAGTGATGGGTAGTTTGGATCATCTTACCGACTCAAAGCAAAATAAACGAATCTTTTTTTTGAGTCATTTTGTTCATTTTAGCAAAATATAATTAAAATGTTACGTGTTACTTCCCTAACACCTACTGCTTACACAAACGTTGATCACACTACAAACAAGACAAAACTATAATGCTATAAGAAACAGAAAGATTAATTCATTGTTTACCTGGGTCTTTAGTCTACGAAAAACGTGCAAAAATGGATGCAAGGCTATATCTCCGCAACGGTTTGGCGTATTGAGACCAAACTTGGCTGTGCTTCAGCTGTGTTTCGGCACTGTGCCACCTAGGAGATAAGAAAAATGGCCATTTTTGCTTATAATTCTGAATGGTTTGGCCAATCATCGCAAAACTGGTCTCTTTAGATTTGGTGCATCATGCCGAGTCAAACCATACCTAATTTTGGGGGTCGGCCTTTTTGAATTTAGTCAAAAATGCTATATTTTACGAACGCATTGGTGTATCATTATGAAACTCAGTATGTTGTCTTCAGCACCATGCCCTGACAGGCACTTAAGAAGTTTGGAGGCAGTGCCACCTTGTGGTCAAAAGTTAAGAAGAAATTTCTAAAAATGTTAATAACTTTTCTTTAAATTAGTCTATTGTAATGAAACTGGTATATTCCTTGGTTCATGCTGAGAATATTGATACCAATTATGCCAAAATTGGCTGAACTTCCTGTCCGTATTTTTGTCACTCATGTTGAAAACGTATTTTTTTCAAACTTCTCCTAGACCGTTGGTCCAATTTTTACCAAATTTGACTCGGATCATCTTCAGACCATGCTGGCAAAAGTTATGGATTTCGTGTCGATATAACAGTTTTCATATAACGCATCAACGAATTTGCTGGAAACGTGCCAAACTGCATCTGAGGCTGTATCTCTGCAAAGCTTTGACATATTTACACCAAACTTTGTATGCGTCATTGTCACCTCACACTGAACACACCACATCGATTGATAACAGCGCCACCTGTTTGTCAAAAGTGATAAGCCATTAAATTATATTACTAGGACTTATACATTATTTTTCTGCCATTTTGACTAAAATCGTTTTAAAATAGCTTCCTTTACTCATTGCTGCAGTTGGTCTGATGCTTCCTTGCCTAGTGCTTGGCCCCACAATTACTGCTTGCAGTTATATTTATTATTATTATTATTATTATTATTATTATTTTAAATAGTCTTATTTTACAAGGAAATAGAGTTATTACAATAGAAATATTATTTTATTTCGCTTAATATTTGTATTTAGTAACAATAATGATACTTTAATAATTATTATAGTCATACTGATATGCTGATGTGCAACCCTAAACAAGCACAACAAATGTTTATATATCATACATGATATATAAATTAAATATATAAATGTTTATACATGTTTAACACATTACTATTTTATGATACATGATTCTATACATATATTAAATATATTACCCAGATATAAATATTTGTTGTAGTATGTATTTATATATATATATATCTATATATCTGTATGTTTCTTTTTGTTTATAAATGCAAAATATAGCTTAATATTAGTATATATAGCTGGTAAGTTTTCTAAATCAGTTTTCTTAGCAAATTGGTGGACAAAAATAAATAAATAAATCAATAAAAAATAAAATAAAATAAAATTTGGGATCCTGAAAGTAGTGATGAGTACGAAAGAAACAAATAGTTTATTTTTATGATGGATCATCGATTTTAAATCTGACTTTAATAAACAAAAATGAGGAGTGTAAACGTCAGATCTGTTCTATTATAGACACACATTGACATCAAAGGTCCACCTTTTGCTTTCATTTCCTTTTATTCAGGGCCGATTCCCATTACTACATGAAAAGAGAGAAAGAGTCCGGGAGGCTGGAATTCATGATGATAAGGGTAAAGGAAAGAAAGATGTCCCAGCAGATGAAGCATGAGAAATGGACCACAGTTATCAAATAGAAAAGCGATGCCAAATAAAATGTTAGAAGGCTTAGACATATTGTGAGTAAGAAAAACATCAAACACATGTGCTTTTAAAGGACAGCAGCTACAAATTTATACCAAGTCAAAACCCCAAAACACGTATGGCTATGGGTATTACGAAAAATAGCTTAATATTCCAGTACATCAAACCACTATATCAAAGTCAATGTATTTACTATGCCTCCAGCCCATGCATTATTCATAAAGTGATATCCACGCCCTATTTGAAATAGAATTAGGTGAATATTCATGTAGCTCATGAGCATCTTCTCCTCCACCTTCTTGTTTGCACTCTCTTTACATTCCTTCTGCAGAACCCGATGGTGAACAGCCTGCTTCGGCACGCTGAGACGATAGAGACACTAATAAGATGAGATCAGCTGAGACTGAGGCCAAATTGAGTTAGTGGAAGACCCTCCACCAACCCCCAACTCCAACCCTGACCAGATGCAAACCAGTGCTCTTTCCGTCCTCTGTGGATGTCCTGTTGGAGTTCATCTGCAAGTAAATTAATCACAGCCAATAACATTCAGATTTCCAAACCTAAAACCCCAGCCTCGCTCAAATAAACCGAGCGTATGGGGGTAATTGGGAAAATGGAAGCTTTTATTCCTATATGAGGACTTTTGAGCAGCAGCGGCGATGGGCTGCACAGCTTAGGCTGCTTTATTGAACCAAATGAATGACTAAATTAATTAGCTGATTAGCCTTGGATTTAGATGCAAATTGAACACATTGATTCCTTAGCTGGTGTGTTGATAAGAAAAAGATTTGAAGTGAATTCTGCCAAATCCTCTTTAATTTATAAAGCATTTCTGTCCTTTATGAATAGGTTTACTGATGAGAGCAACTCTGCTCATGTTAATTAAAATGTCTTAATCTTTGAATCACAGATGGCTGTTGACGTACAGAATTTACTGTTCTAAACACTCTTATAAAATAAAGTTCCAACAGGGGGATTTTGAAGAAGAACCATTTTTGGTTTCTCCAAAGATTTTTCCTTAAAGGAACACACCACTATTTTTGAAAATCAACCCCCCTAGAGTTAAACAGTTGAGTTTTACCATTTTCGAATCCATTCAGCCGATCTCCAGGTCTGGCGGTAGAACTTTTAGCATAGCTTAGCACAGATCATTGAACCCAGTTAGACTGTTAGTATCTCGCTCAAAAATGACCAAAGAGTTTTGATATTTAAAACTTGCCACTTTTGTAGTTACACTGTGTACTAAGACAGATGGAAAATGAAAAGTTGCGATTTTCTAGGCCGATATGGCTAGGAACTAGCAAAGGCTCCTGAATTATTACGCTGGATAATTCAGGAGCCTTCGCTAGTTCCTAGCCATATCGGCCTAGAAAATCACAACTTTTCATTTTCCAAATTCAGGTGCTGTGTAATATCATTGCACCTGCTGCATCCATGGTATGGCAGCAAAGTTCCTTGATTATTACGCCGGAATGAGAGTATAGTTCCTAGCCAAATTGGCCTAGAAAATCGCAACTTTTCATTTTCCGTCGATCTTAGTACACGATGCCCATTTTCCACAAGTTGATATGATTCTTTAGGGTCTTAATGAAAAGTCTATAATATACTTTGGCTAAAAAAATTCTCAATGGTTGTGTAAAACAACACCCTTTTTACCTTGTCAAAATGAGCTCTGCAAAAATCATTTCATTCTAAGGCAGTGGTTCCCAATCTTTTACTGCCATGCCCCCTTTTTGCAGAATAAAAAAATTCAAGCCCCACCCCCGCATTTACACATAAACATAAACACAACTTCAGAAGGATTTATTTGAAACGTAATAATTAAAATTCAGTGTGTGACAACTTACTGAAAAAAACTAAACAAGAAACCAGTCACTTTTAGAGTAGAAACATTAAAAGTAAAGCATGCAGCTTTACTTATTTTTTGTACTATGTAACAGCATTCATTGTTTTTTTAAACAGATTTTCTCATATTTTCTTCTCTTTGTTGTAGTTGTGATCTTTGAAGTAGATTCATCATCTACTTTACGTTTACCTGGCACTTGTTGTCTTTTCAAAAACTTGTCCATGCTTACAGCAGAACTACTATGCGTCATTCATTCATAATTTGACCACCTAGTGGTCTGTTATTTTACGACAAAAACCACTACAACTGATTACAGACAACTGTAGCGGGTACTGCGAGTCGTCTTGAGGTAATAAAATATGATGAAATTCATATTTTGTGTTAAATTATTTACATATGTGGCAAGTAGCCGTATAATAAGCAAGATAATTTCACAGTGGGGTCTTGTATCACCCTGAAAATATTTATTTTTATATAAAAATCTAGGGATGTACCGAAATGAAAATTCTTGGCTGAAACTGAAACTGCTTTGTAATAATTATTTATTATTTGATTAATTAATATAGTCATTTTGTTAGACTTTTTAATTTAACTCAATAATATTAATGATACTGAATTAAAAATATATATATATTTTATTCAGTTCTATGAAACAGAATCAGATATAACTTTTTTTTGACTAATTAATTAATAATCAAAATAATGTATAGTCCTACAAAGCTATTATTATCAGAGCATGTGAGCAGAGCATACGGTCACGAGAGGGTAGCGTCATTTTACCAGCATTGTCCAGTACAGCAGTACTATAGCATGTTACAGCACAGTATGCATTGCTATTGCAAACAGGAACAAGTATACATAGAAATTTTCTGTCGGCGCGTTATTTGAGCGGTCTTTGTGCTGTTGTCGCGCTCATAATTAATTGCGATTCATCTGCGATTATGAGTGCGATTTTGTGTAGCTTGTCAGTGATTTACGGCTCTGTGTATTAATTGCCGCTCCATCTGAATGCATGTGATGGAGCTTTACTACTAATCAAAGTACCGGCTTTACTGACTAAGCGTGCCTCACAATCGCATGCGATTTATCGTGCAGCCCTAATAACAGGTTAAATGTACTATAAAAGCATTCTGTAGGTTCCAGAACTCAAATCATCCTTGTGAGGTTAAAAACAGCTTTTAACTAAAACCAAGCAAGAAGATCAACGCCCACTTCTACATTGCTCTTCCTGCTGATTCGCACATTTAGTATACTAGAGAGATACAAACACTAGGTTCCATGGTTGTTAAAGATTCTTCATTGAACCACAGATGCAAATAAAGAAACTTTATTTTTACGAGTGGACTATGTTGGATCACAGAAGGTTGAAAAAACCTCTAAATCAACAAGTCAGCACTGGAGAGCAAACCCAAACACAACCAATCACCAAATAACCTCCTCCTAAAGGAACCATTGAAATACATCTTAGTGTAACAGAAAGGTTCTATTTCTTCATGGAACCATAGATGCCACAAAAGCACCTTTATGAGTGAACCATGTGGGATCGCAAAAGGATGGAAAAGCCTCTAAATCAACAAGTCAGTGTTGGAGGGCAAACCCAAACACAACCAATCAACAAATAACCTTGTCTTAAAAAGAACCAATGAAAAACATTTTAGTGTAATAGAAAGGTTCCATGGATGTTAAAGGTTCTTCATGGAACCATAGATGCCAAAAAAGCACCTTTATGAATGAACCATGTGGGATCGCAAAAGGATGGAAAAGCCTTTAAATCAACAAGTCAGCATTCGAGGGCAAGCTTGAGCACAACCAATCGCTTTGGTTTGTCAGTCATGTCATGAATCAAATGGCTAAATGAAGCCTGAGACCAGAGCCTTGACCAGAGAATAAGGTAGCTGTGATTTACACACTAAGCAGGCAATTCAGTCCAGTCACCAAAACCTAAAAAGCACTTGCGTAATTTATGGCTTCGAAAAAGATAATCAAACTCAGGCAAAGCCTGTGACTGAAACTGAAGAACAGTTATTTTTAAGGCCACAAGGGTTTCCTCATGCAATTTAGCTGAAGGGGACAGAGCAGACAGCAGTTGCCTCTGCCCTGAAGCTTTCTTTCTGGGGTCATTGGGAATCACCTGTCCATATCGCCTCTTTCTCACTTAAACTAGCGCAGGCAGCACTTTCCTTTACTGCCGTGTCTTAGCCATCAACATCAGCGAGGTTAAAGGTGAGATTGCATTTCTAAGAGTTTCGACCCCGTGCACAACAGCAGTGTGATGAGCCGGGCAGAAAAGGCTACTTTTCAATTTATGGAAGTGAAGAAATACAAGAAGAGTCACATCTCTGTGTAAAGACTGACGGTCACTGAGAATTTAAAGATAACGGCGAGCTTCGCCTTTACTCACCTCATAATTCCAGCAGCAGGGGAAATGACATCATATTCTCTCATCTCAGCAACAAGAGGGACTACTGCATGTTGAAATATATCACATATTTTTAAGACGTATATTAAATACGTAATAAGTAGGAAAATGTCTAAAAGAGGCATGTTAAAAACTGAAAATTGAGTGTTGTGCTTCTTCCAAGAGTATAGTGGAGGTTGATATCTCATATCATAATAACATCTTTGAATGATCTACTTCCTCAATCAACGGCTAACATGAATGACATCATCAGCAAACAGGGGTCTTTTATAGACAGATCATTTTAATTAGATCTCATCTAATCTCATCTAATTATGACAACACAGGCAGAATAACTGTTAGTTTGAACGTTGGCAAACAGAGGAATCATTTGGAAAATAAGTTTAAATAGCCAAATCTATTTGGATGAAAAGGGCGTAAAAATACAACTGAATGTACCGTGTTAATATGTAGAAAGTATTCCATATTGATTTTTCACAGGTCTTTTACCTGTATTTTGAATTACGCATCGCACTGTTTTGTAAGTGAACAAAAAAAAAAAAAAAAAACCTTACATAAACTGTGCTGCTAATTTTTACTAACACATCATTTTACGGTGTCCTTGTTACATGTTATATTTAATTACTATAGTAATAACAATGAATTCTGCATATTACACGCAGAGCTGGGTAGTAACTGTTTACATGTATTCTGGATTACGTAATCAGATTCCAAAAATTAAAGTACTTATAATTAGATTATATTACATTTTAAAATACTCATAATCAGACTAAAAATACTTTTTTATAAATTGCATGATTACATATTATTTACACAATAGCAATCAATTATTAATAATTTATTGATTCGCCCTAATTCCTCTTTTTCTTCTTTTACATTTCCTTTCTAAAATAGTCTACTGCTTATATATATTTAAAAAGTCTTCAAGTTTTGTGGACATTCACACAAAGATCAGTCATTAGTCAGGTGGCGACACAGCATTTGACCACTGAAAAATCATTTTATTTTTTATTTTTTAAAAAAAGTGTTTTAACATTACTGATGAACACATTAATTTTTATCTGAATTATCACTCAGTAGGTTAACCATGTATTTCTATGTCTTTGGAAGGCTTTTGTCTTTCAAACACATCAAATGTCCTCTTTCACCTAATATATTTACTTGAAGCACTCCTGAGATTTTAAAATATATATTTGTAATAATTAAGAATCACATGTGCATGTTAATTGGTTCTCTGACACTGGTCACATGACATGCAGGTAAACAAATAAAATGTTACATTTTTTAGTAATGTTTTTATTTTGATTGATTAAAAAAAAAAAAAAAAAAAAAAATATATATATATATATATATATATATATATATATATATATATATATATATATATATATATATATACAATTTAATTAATTATTAGCTTTTCATTAAACTCATAAACCCGCTGCAGTTCTTTCACAAACACCAGTTTGGAAACCTTAAAGTAATGTAAGGTTTAATGCACTTCATGTTTTTAATAACAACAAATGTAATATACTTTCTTACTCTTTGTATTTTTATCTCAATATGGTACAAGATTACCCTATTTAAATCAATGTGATAAACAAGTTAGGTCAAAAGTAATCTAAAAGTAATCTGATTATATTACCTAAAATGTGTAACGTAATGGATTATGTTAACTACAATTTTTGTCATGTAAGTTGAAATCTGTAACGAACTACAATTTATAAGTAACTAACCCTATACCAAAACCTTATCCGAACCCTAACCATACAGTAAGTACATGTAGCTAACTATTTTTTATTTTTATTTTTATTTTTTTAAAGTTATATTTATGGGCTTCTTACACCTTTATTGTTAGATGACAGTGAAAAGCTGACAGGAAAGTACTGGGAGGAGAGAAGGGAGCAGGATCAGCAAAGGAACTCGAGGCGGGATTCGAACTCGGGTCGCCGTGATGTCATCGCACTAACCACAAAGCTATGGGTGCCGACATGTAGCTAACTATTTGTACTCAGTGCTAAAAATGTATAATTACACTGTAACAAGGACACCGTAAAACAAAGCGTAACCTAATTTTCTCTATCCTCCATCACTTTTCGGTAGTTTTTTGTTTTTTTCATTGAAGAATGGAAAGTGTTAAGCCAAGCAAGGGCGTTCCTTTAACAAAAGAAGAGCGACAGCGCATCAAAACCTCAACAGGATTAAAAGATACTTTATCTCCGAACACTCACACAACTCCAGAGTCTCATTAGAAGGGGCTGCAGCGTATGATACAGAAGATTATATGATTTACATTCGAAGCTAATGAATGTACAGCAGAGCTGCTGTTTCACAATCCCTCTGTATGGTCGGCTTATTCTTGTGAAGTAACAGCCAGTGCCGAGCTAAAAATAGCTTTCCTCTAGTCTGGGGTTCAAGGAGCCACGAATTCCTCTCTGAAAATGCAGTCAACGGACAATTAAAGAGGAAAGATTGGCTTTTTAGTGGAAATACCAAAGGTTGCTGGGTCTTTCTAGGCATAGAAGATTTTCAAGGTTCGCTATTTAACATTCTCTGCAGCCGTGGGTAGATTACGCTGGGAGTCCACAGTCTCCCCACAGGCTTCCAGCACTCACACATTAAAAAACAATCAATAAATCCACCCTCGCTCACAGACTCTCCTGAAGACCGCATACAGATTATATCCACAGATAAGGCCGCATATGAACGATTTGTGACACTTAAATGTGAATCGGTTGACAGATAATGTGTGTGTAATTGGTTGTTTCAAAAGCTTTGTGGTGGAAAATAGCATAGGCGGTATTATTTGATGTTGGTTGAATGATAATGGCAGTATTAGCTCTTTCCAGCTCAATCGCCCCATGAGTGTCATCCTAAACGTGTCATATTTGTGTGATATACATGTTTGACACCGCTCAGAGAATGTGTGAAGGATATCAGATGGGAGAAAAACAATATTGTTAATCCTTTTTGGATTTTAAACGCTTTGATTTACAATCTCAAGACTCGGACACAAATCTACCTCTTTTTTTTCTTTTTTTTTTTGCTTTGACCTTTTGTTCTGGAACCAGTTTCATTTATCATCAAAGTAAATATAGAAATCTCTATAGATTTTCTTCCTCTGCAAGGAATTTAGGACGTTTAACAGCAATACTTTTGGCGTTTGGCAGAATGGAGAGGTAAATCAAATCCCTCTAGTCCAAGGCCTCACTCATGCCAGCTCAAATGTCGTTCTGATTTAATTCCTCCATCTTTTACCTTTTATTTCTCTTAATGCATCAGTCTTTTTTGCTTGTTTCCCGTGCAATGTCTCTGAACCTTCTTGATTGAATGTCTTTTTTTTGGTCTAGATGGAGCTTAATGCATTTCACCACTCCCTTTTTTATAAAACTGAAAACTGACAGCTGTGGCACCAATTGTGGCTCTTTGCCCTTAAACTCTTAAAACAGTTCTAAAATAGGGCTTTTGCAGCAGTGCCATAGAATAACCTGTTTTGGTTTCTCAAAGATCCTTTCAGTGAACAATTCAATGAAATACCATTTTTTTCTTAGTGTAAAGAATATTTTAATAATCTAAAGAACATTTTGCGGAATAAAAAGATTCCATGGATATTAAAGGGTCTTTACTAAACCATCAGTGGCAATAAAGAACCTTCATTTTTAAGTGTTGCAGAACATGTTGAAGATGCATGCATAAGGAATATAGCAATAGCATCTTGGTCCCTGAGAAGGGAAAAGAGGAATGGGGAGGATAGCGCTTCGGGCTGCAGAAATTGAGGGAAGAGCCTCTAAAGACATACGATGGAGAGAAGAGCTTGCAGGCTGAAATCCAGCACTCATTTAAGTGGAGCTCTCCTGCTGGGATCTGAAAGCACTCTTTGAGAAACTGTTGTAAGAGCTAAGTCTTGTTCTACTTTAATGCTTCTCATGATTTTCCAAAGAAATTGAATTGCAATTTAATCTGAATTGCAAAAGTTGTTATTGTAGTTCTAATTATTTACAGCATCACCAAGAGCAATGCGTATATGGGCCATTCTACAGAATTGAACAGAGTCAGCATTGGTAACACTAATGTTTTGGTAGTGACCACGTCAAATTCGTCAAAAACACTACTAAAACATACTAGAATACAAAAAATTTGCAGAATTTCCCCCTAAATAAAGGATTTTGTGTTCCCTTTTGTCACTACCAAAATGATGATGACATGTTTCGGTCGTGATCTACATCTACTCATCCTGTAGCTATGACATAGAGTGACATATAAATACTTCCTGATTATAAATGCATAAAGGTTCATCATTTACAAACTTGTAACTTAACTAATATATATATATAATATATATATATATATATATATATATATATATGAAGAGTTCAGATGCAAAAGCCTCTAAATCCATCTGACATATTTCTTTAAAATTAGCATTTACGAGACACACCTGGAAATCAATTGGGACACAATAGGAACAGGAAAACCAAATATGGGCATAGGAAAACACAAGGGAAAACAAGGAGAAAAAGCACATGGGACACATGGGAAACTAAGCAAAACACACATAATAGTCCATGACCCTGACACATACATACATACATACATAAAGGATCTTAGTAAACATCTAAGATTTGAATACTTAAATGCTTTTTAAATGTGAGGTTTTTTTTGTTGTTGTTGTTGTGGGATAGCAGCACCAATTCTGTACAATGGCCCATATGTTTCACAAATAATTACAAAAATGGCAAGTAACACATTGAATTTAACTTAAAATTTTGAAATAGTATTTTCTTGCATACTCCAATCATCTCTGTTGTTTTTACAATTTCTAATAAATAAATACATACATAACCTACATACATTCATCGTGGTAACATATATCATAATTTAATTATTTTATATATTTTTGCAGTATATTTTCTGACCCAGTTTCTCCTAATACTGACTTTAGAAGCCCACCCCAGGATGGCATCCTAACGCCACTCAGTACGAGGCCTCAGCTGATCCCACTGAGCCAAAAAACTCCATCAGCCACACTCAGACACTCACACTTGGGTTTCATAAAATACAAATGACATCTCCGCATGCCAGTAGACATAGAGTGTTACGAGAGCAGACCACTCTCATTAAACGCTCGCCGTCTCTTTGCTCATTATTCACATCAGAGGAAAGCAGAGCTGTACTCAGTCGCTCTGCTTGGAGTGTTTTGTCATGTATACTCTAAAACTGTATATACTGGGATAAGCTAAGAGAAACTACTTCTTGGTGAGTAATTGCTACTTTGGAGATTTCGTTTTAATAGCAAGTTTAGTGAACTGTGTATGAGTTATTATCATATGATGGCACAAACTAAGAGCACTTGGCTCAGACGTCAACAGTATATTGTTGAAATGCTACAAAAATCCTAAAGCGATCTGCTTACAAGCAAAGATCATTTTCATACATAGCCATCACACGTTGCAGATTTTCTGTATCAATGCAGCCTCCTGTTCACCTGGCACACACACACTTACACAAACACTGATTTGTGGGCCTGCTAGGTGAGTTCTGGCCTTGTGCCAGCAATGCAGTCTCCCTCCAGCCTGGCTGAAGACTTCCTTTGCTACAGTGTGAGTGATCGCTGGCTGCAGGCGCTCTCTACAGGAGAATAGTCAGGATCCAAAACTGCCGTACACTCCACTGTAGAAATGAGACGTCAGCGGTTACTATTTCAGATTGTATTTGAACAATACAGGCACCAGCTTTTGTAAAGGAAAAGGTTTGTTAGCACTTCTTACTGTGTGTGTCTATTGCAGAAAAGTGAGGGAAGTATAAGCGGCCATTTCCAATTCATTCTCTATGGGAGCTGAGCTCCAGGCTTATAGGGGGATTGCAGGATTGACAGTGGAGTGGAGCAAGCTGTGAGACCATAAAAAATTGTGAAATGCTAAACTTTGGGCAAACGAGAGGTGAAAATGGCAATAGTTGCAAGCCAAGGTTATGACGTCTGATAATCTGCTGCCAAAAGGGCAATTTCTAGTGCATAAATTGATAAATATGGTATATTTAATTCTACCTGATTGATCCCAAGCAGAGCTAGCTTCAAAATAAGAAAGTAACACAAACAGGATGTTCACGCAACAGGCCGACACGCCACATGCTGTAGTCTTGACAACACAACTAACTTCACAGACGTTCGTGGTTGGCAGGGTGACCTCGAGCCCTTCATCAAAACAACATGAAGAAAATGACATATGGGAAGTATAATTGTGCATGTCAGACTGCTAAAAATAACTGAGTTAGTGAAGAACAATTATACCAGAGCTCATAGTTTAGCTGGTGCTTTAATTGCTGCTGTCGTGCTGAAGTCCAGAAGCAGCACAGTGGATATTTAATGCTAAATTAGGCAGATACATTATTAATAAACAGAATTATCATTGGTTGGATTATTTTACTAACTTGATGCGTCTAATTTCTTCATCAAAGATGACCAGAGGTCAACATGGTTAGAGGTTTCAGACAGTTTTGAGAACAACATTGAAAGATTTAGGGCTGAGGTGTAAGGGAGTCCAACAAACACCTGTAGTCAGGATAATGTAGCCAGATTATCCACAGGACATTTCCACAAGCAAAACCACATACTGAACAGAAAGCTGAAAATGGAGAGATGAAAAACAGTGTGGGAATTCAGAGGTTTGAAGAGATGAATGAAGAAGTTGAAACTACAAGTATGAATCAATGAAATCAGACCTGCCAAAGAGGAAGAGTAACACATGTGGAGGTCTGAGGAAGAGTGGAAGGAAGGAAGAAAGGAAGGAACGAAGGGCTAAGAAAAAATGAATGAAGGAAGGAATATAGAAAGACAGAAGGAAGGTGGAGAAAAGGAAAGGGAAGGAAGGAAGTGCACAGGAAAAGTAAGGAAAAGAAAAATAGGGATGAAATGGAAAAAGAAGGTAAGAACGTAAAGTAAGAAAATGGAGAGTGAGAAGTAAGAGATTAAAAAGGAAGTGGAAGGAAGGAAGGAAGGAAGTGAAAAAGAAACAGAAGTAAGAATGAGAATGGAAATGGAAGGAAAACAGAAATAAGAATGAGAAAGGAAATGGAAGGAAAAGGAAATTAATAAATAGAAGGATGAAAGGAGGTGGAAACGAAATGTAGGAAACAACAATAATGAAACTCAAGAAAAGGAGGAAGGAAGTAAAGAAAGAAAGAAAGAAAGAAAAAGAAAAGAAGTGAAAAGTAAAATATGTAAGAAAGGAAAAAGAAGGAAAAGGAAATGAATGAAAACATTAAACGGAAGAATGGAAGGAAGTGAAAAGGAAAAGAAAGAAAGGGAAATAGAAACGGAAGGAGAAAAATGGAACAACAATAATGAAACTCAAGAAAAGGAGGAAGGAAGTAAAGAAAGAAAGAAAGAAAAGTGAAAAGGAAGGAAGAGGAGAGGGGAAAAAGTAAAGACAGAAGAAGGGAAAATGGAAACGGATGAAAAGAAAGAAGGTAAAATTGAACCAGAGGTTGCGTTAACCGAAAATATTTTTTAATCAGTGATGGAAAAATCTGAAGGCCATCCGTCACTTTGACAGATTACACTGAGGATGATCTATTGTAAATTGTAGCTGTAATTCTCTCCCCAGTGTGGCAGCAGAGCACGGGATCCAGAACAAAAACGAAACTGTCACGAATCTTTACACACATGCGAGTAGCCAGTTTAAGCTACAGCAATCTATCACGCCAAATATTTCCTTTTTAAATCTATAAAATCGAGGTTCATGATTAAAAAAGAAAATGTGAACAAAAATAAAAGCAATTAAATGTATTTTTATAATTAAAATAAGGAAATTAAAATGACAGGTAATAATAGATTATGACGGAATTTGTACAACCCTGACCGTCAAAATGACGGACAATGTTAAAGTCTAACGCAACCTTTGAATTGAACGGAAAGAAAACAGAAAGGAAAGAAAGAAAAGCAATGAACAAACTAAAATAATAAAAGAAAAAAAAAAGAAAAGAAAGGAAGAAATGACTGAGAGTGGCAGTAGGGATATTAGCTGTTGGATATCAGTTCTAGAACGAAATGAGAAGGAAGAATAGATTTTAAAATGAGAAGAGAGGACAGACTGTATTATATCTCCTCTAGCCCAGAAAAAACATCATGCCCCTGCATTACCACTGCAATGTCAACGAGGTCTATATATCATTGACTGTATGAATGGATTTTTTTTTTTTTTTTTTTTGCATGGGTCCTGCAAGAAGCTATTTAAAGGCTGTGCAGCAGCATTCATTTGCTTTGCAAACCTCAGCCTAATTCAAGCAACCAAAGCAAGTGTCTTAAAATAGCTCCAGGCACAAGGCAGTAACTTCAATTTTTTTTTTTTTCCCACATGTACATATTTTTAGCAAGCAGCACCATTACCATTGTTCACATTTAAACCTCATAACTCACCCTGCACTGTTTGTGCTACAGGCATGAATGACATCTCAAACTGAACAATTGTGTGAGCTATTACTTTTCTATGTGCAGTTTTTGCACTTTAGTTGAAAAAACAAAACAACAACAACAACAACAACAAATGCTATAACACCCTTGCCATAAAGCGCTGTCCTAGAAACATCCCGTCATTCACCTCCAACACCATTGTCACCGCCTACCAATTCCTAGAAGCCTGGAAACATTCCCATTTAGTTATGAAAACATTATTCCAGAAATGTTCTTTGAATATTTTAAGTTATTTACATTTTTTTCTTGGTTATGCAAACATCAACAAACACATCAAAGGAACGTTCCATTTTGTCATTTTGCAAAAATTAGGGAAATGTTACTTTTGAATGTTCTTTAAATGTTTTTAAATAAGTAATATTCATCTAACATGGTCCAGAAAATGGAAGTTAATTTGATTAAACATTATGAGACATAATTTTGCTGTGTTTTGTCATTTTTACTAGTTTTGTAAATGACTATATAGTCAAGTTGTAGTTTAAGTTTTAGTTACTTTACTAACTTAAACTAAATGAAAATGAGAAATGTTGCCTTGTCAACTGAAATAAAATGTTTATTTTTTAATTTAAGTTACATTTTTTTTTAGCTCAAGTTATTTTATTTTAGCTAAGTAATTATTTTTTTAATGGCTTTAATTATATTAATAAATCTTTTATCAATATTGTCTAATATATTCACATTTTCCATACTGAAAAATCAAATATTAAACAAATGAATATTATAAAACGTAATAATTAACATTACATTTTTAACCTTAGAATTTCATTCAATTTCATTTCAATATCTGGATTTCATTTTAAAACATCCTATTTGCTGATTCAAATCAAAATGTAATAACTAATCCAGAATTGTAAAAATATATTATTCATTCACTAATGAATGTTGGGAAATGAATGTTTCCCTGCTGGTAACCACCCACAATACCAGGCAGGTGGCTTTTGGATAGGCAAACAGCACTCCCATTTTCTTCAGAACATGTATAAAAAATAATAATAACAATAATAAAATCTTAATGTGTTTTTCAGTCGGTAAGGACTGCAGGAGTGGTACTGTAGGTGAGGTAGGGTTAGATACAAACAGTGGACAGACACAAAGCAATAGAGACAGAGAGGCAGAGACAGAAAGAGAGAGTTTTGCCGTACCCCTCATGCGGTAGCACTAGGTGAGTGCACACATGTCCACGCGTGGGCAGGGACTGGCCAGGAACAAGGCACAGACCGACTAATAAAAATAGCTGCCCTCCCTGGCCTCTCTTTCTTCTGCCTCCAGCACTTCCACTAATATTAGTATAAATACACAGAGCTCACGGCCAGAGCAAACACACAGCGCACTAACTCACGCCTGGGGCTCGGCTCACACACAGTCGGCATCTCCTGCTTTTAACAAGGCCTCTGCTGAATCTCCTCACGCCATAATGAGCAAAGAAGCACTGCCAGAGAGCTTTAACGACAGAGAGATTGAGATGTGGACAGAAAGAGCTATTTGATTTATGTCTGTGAAGGTGAATGTTTGCATACCATTAAAGTGTCACCCTGATTCACCTTGTCGGCAGTCACGTTGCTCCCATAAGACAACGCTCAGGCTTGTGGTATTATTACATCGCAGTTCACCAGGGAATGTAAATTCTATCATCATTTATTCAGCCTAAGCTGTATGACTTTTCCTAATTCTGTGGAACACAAAACAAGATGTAGCAAACTGTTAAAGCAGCTTCATACAGTGAATGGTGACCAGGAGCTGTTAAGCTCACAGAATGCTAAAAGAATCATACATTTATCTAATAAACAGTCCATATGAATCATGCATTTTTATTTTTCAAGGCTTCTGAGGTCATATTCATTAAGCATAATTTTAAGAATTAGCTTCTTGATAAACAACGTCGACGTTTATGTTGTCTTATCTTAGTGTACTATATGCACTACTTAATTGTATTTAACTAAGCTGTCTATGTTTGTTATCTTTACTGTATTTTTTGTTTTCTGCCTAATAACATTAGCTGATGGGCCTGCTGATGAAATATCAGCACAGGTGTTACTATATATTTAGGTGGGAATGTACTTGTTTAGAATATGCGGTTTGGTAATAAAGATAACATCTAATTTAAATTTAGCTCCAATGTTTTTGGAGATGTGAGCTCCAGGACATCAGTGGCCGTTCAGCACACATGAACCCGCCAAGAGCAGCCTCACCTAGGCCATATTTTCTGGAATTTGCCATGTCTCTATAGTGGTTAAACATTAGATATAATTTGTTTTGGGTAAGTCTAACAGGCAGTCTTTGGGCTCATTAATCTATTTTTTGTTCCAGAGCAAACAGATTTGGCTGAGGGCAAAATCTCATTATATTTAATGTAACTTAAATGCTGTAACAGAGCATTTGCCTAGCAACTTTTATGATGGCTGTTGTTGTTTATGAAATATTATTAGTCAATAAATTTTGTATATAAATAATAGTATTTAATAATGCAGCTGAGGTCAAAAGTTTACATACACCTTGCAGAATCTCATAATCAATGGGATGATAGAAAATGCATGCTATTTTTTTTTATTTAGTACTGACCTGAATAAGATATTTCACATAAAAGATGTTTACATGTAGTCCATAATAGAAAATAGTAATTGAATTTATAAAATGGACCCTGTTCAAAAGTTTACATACACTTGATTCTTAATACTGTGTTGTTACCTGAATGATCCACAGGTGTGTTTGTTGTTTAGTGATAGTTGTTTATGAGTCAACAGTTAAACTGCCTGCTGTTCTTCAGAAAAAAAAATCCTTCATTTCCTACAAATTCTTTATCAGAATATCAGGATAAATGTAACTTATTTTGTCTTCTAGGAAACATGTAAGTATATTCTGTAGCTTCTGAAGGGCAGTACTAAAGATGATGTGAAAAATATGATATTTAGGCAATATAAGAAAATGTACACATCTTAATTCTGTTTACACCCCTGGCTCTTAATGCATAGTTTTTCCTTCTGGAGCATTAGTCAGCATTTGAAACTTCTGTAATAGTTGTATGAGTCCTTCAGTTGCCCACATTATGAAAAGGTGGATCTCAAAATAATCGCTGGAAAGGGTTCAAATACAAAAATTGCTGAAAAAGCAAATAATTTGTTAGACCTGAATTTTTTTTTTTTTTTCCTGAAGAACAGCAGGCAGTTAAACTGTTCAGGACAAACAAGGGACTTGTGAACAGCTATCACTAAACAAAAAAACAGCTGTGGATCATTCAGGTAACGACGCAGTATTAAGAATCAAGTGTATGTAAACTTTTGAACAGGGTCATTTTTTATAAATTCAACTGTTATTTTTTCTTGTGGACTATATGTAAAAGTCTTTTATGTGAAAGACCTTATTCAGATCAGATAACATGCATTTTGTATGATACTTCTTATTTTGGTAAAATAATTAACATTTTGCAAATTCTGCAAGGTGTATGTAAACTTGTAGTTACTGAATAGTAATATTGTATGAGAAGCAGCAGGAACAGATTAATGCACGGGCCTACCGGGCATTAGACCAGCGCGGGGATGAGCCGAAGAACTTCTCCCAGAATGCGACTTCAGCCGTGCCCTCTCAGATTTTTGAGCCAAGTGGACTTTGAATGCATCTTCCAAAAGACCAAAAAAATATATATATATATGAAAAATAAAAAAGAGCTGAATAATATTTTTTAGACATGATGTATGAGTTCAAAGCACCACATCATCAGCTGCCAAATTCAAATCTGCGTTCCACTGTGGTTGGCGCTAAATCGGAGACAGATACATTTTTACAGTGCTGCACATTATAACCAATCACACAAGATTCTGTTGAGCTTATGAATGCAATGACCAATCAGAGGCATTCAGATGAGTAATCGCTAAAACACCAGTGTTTTGCTCAGTGTGCACTTGCTGAATGAATTCTGCTCTCAAGTGAATTCTCTCATCAGAAACAACAAAGTGCTGATGCGCATACTCTACATTATACAGTGAGCTTTTAATACAGTACAATAAGCTTTCAACGAAGCAACTCAGCGTTCCTTCGTTACTAGTTCTGAAGTTGTAAAGTGGCGTTTTCAAATCAGTAACGGAGGCTTGTGCTCAACTGTTAAACTGCCCTAACCCTAACTTAGATTTGAATCCGTGGTGGAAGTAGTTTTGCACAAAAGAGGGTTTTTGAAGACTCCGTTGTTGTTTCTTATGTATTTACACACTTGTGTGGTCGAACTGTTGTATAAACGCAATTTCACACTCATAGCAATGCGATATGGCTGTACATCGGCACGCTGTGATAATCAAAATAAATAAATAAATAAACAAATAAATACATTTATATGTTCAAATATGGATCACCAAATTATTATTATTATTATTATTAAAAATATAACTTAAATAAATAAATAAATAAATGCACTTACATATGCCCCAAGCTACTTGTCTAAAAATACAGCACAGAAGTATCATAATTAATTATGATGCACTAAATTTGAATTTGTACATATTTATAATAACACAAATGAAATTTGCTATAGCACAGCAGAATTTTGGTTTGTCTTTTTTTTTTTTTTTTTTTTTGAGCTTGACAGTTACTTGTCACCATTCGCTTTCACCCTGCCTCTGTCTTACTAAAGAAAGTATACGACAAACCACTAAGCATACCAACTTGTGGGTATTTATTTATTTAACATTACTATTTTTAGGCAAATTATCAACTTAAATTCTATATGAATGATGAAGGTGAACTTAACTTCCAAACTCACTAAGTACTTCCTCTACTGTGTCAATAGACTTGCAGATATTTCTAGAAATCCCCTATATTTGGCTTCTGAGCTCAAATATTTCTCCATCACATGATGTTTAAAATATTAGATCAGTTAAGAAACAAGGAGGCTTCCTTCAGTCTGGAGTCAAATAATGCAACACGCACTGAAATTCAATGTCAAATTCAATAGAACAAAATCATATCATTTCATACTGGAACATTTTGTAACAACTATGATGAAAGCAACATGAGCAGGTCTGATCCACATCTTTTGTTTGCATCCCCAACCATTTTCATGAATATATTATTCAAATTCCTTGAACAGCTGTGAATATAAGACTGAGAGGTGTTTCCTGAGAGACTCTTATGTAAAGACCAAATCGCAGCTGAAATGTGCTTGTGTTTCATATGAAAGGCCATCGATCATCAATATCAAATGGTAAACGCTAACCTGTCAGCCAGCATTTGGTGTTATATCCAGGGTGGGCCTGCAGGATTTATAGTCATATATGATGGCAAAAGAAATCACTCCCCGTGTCGTACTCACCTTGCTGCAGCAGAAGGCTATAAAGCGAGCCTGACTCCAGAACACACGCACCATTTCGTCTACAGCAGATAAGACTCCCTCAAATTGAATTGTCAAAGTGAGACAATATTTCAATAAAACTACAAGACAAGAGGAAACAATGAAATAGCATATTGCAAAGTCATATCCATAATAGACTGTGTATAAAAGGGAATGAAGACAAAGATGAGTAACAATGTTATTTAAAGGACTTACACACAAACTTTTAAGTAATAGTACCGCATTATCAAATTATGTACAATAAATTGCATATTGTATATTTTAAAAGTCCTGAAAGTTGACAGAGAGAACCTAATAAAACAAATGAGACAAAAAAAATATACTAATTTATTTACTGAGAAACATGATCCAGTGTTAAATATTTGTGAGTTGCAAAAGTATGTGAATCTTTGTTTTCCGTTTCTGGTGTGACCCCTTTTTAAAACAATAACCACAGATAACATTTTTTGTAACGGCTGACCAGTCCTGCACAACAGCTTGTAGAAATTTTAGCCCATTCTTTAGTACAGAAACACTTGAACCCTGTGATATTGGTGGGTTTCCTCCTATGAACTGCTTGCTTCAGATCCTTCCACAACATTTCATTTGGATTAAATTATTAACCTTGTTCTTCTTTAACCATATTTTCATATAATGACTTGTGTGCTTGTGGTCGTTGTCTTGCTGCATGACATACTTTCTTCTAAGATTCAGTTCTTGGAAAGATTTTCTGACATTTTCCTTTAGAATTTGCTGGTATAATTCAGAATTCATTGTTCCATCAATGCTGGCAAGCCATTCTGGCCAAGATGCAGCAAAGCAGGCCCAAACCATGATACTACCACTACCATGTTTCACAGACAGAATAAGTTTTATTTTAGTTTCATCCATCCACAAAACATTTCTCCAATAGCCCTCTGACTGGTCCACATGATCTTTAGCAAACTGCAGATTGACAGCAGTGTTTTTTGTTGTTGTTGTTTGTTTTGTTTTTTGGAGAGTTGTGGCTTTCTCCTTCACCTCTTTCACCTACCTTGAGGTCCTTTGCAACCTTGCAGACTATTACTACAAGATTATTACTATTACTCTTGCTTTGGAGTGCTCGTGGTTGGTCAACCACTCCTAGGGAGGGTAATAGTGGTCTTGAATTTCCTCCATTTGTAAACAATTTGTCTGACTGTGGATTTGTGGAGTCCAAACTCTTTAGAGATGGTTTTTGTAACCATCTCTTTTCTAGCCGAATGAGCAACAAAAAACTCTTTTTCTGAAGTTCTCAGAGATCTACTTTGCTCATGCCATGACTCACTTCCACGAACATGATCAGACTTCGATAAATTCCTGTTGTTTAATTAAAACAGGGCAAACACTGGCACATGATAGTCATCCTATTGACTGAAAACACGTCTGAACAGATTCTAATTTCACCTTCAAACGAGCTGCTAATCCTAGAGATTCACATACTTTTGCAACTCAAATATTTAACACTTGTCCATTTTTCTCAATAAATAAATGACAAACTATATATATACACACATACATACTCATAAAGTACTCATATGCAACTATTACAGAAGGTTCAAACGCTCACTGATGCTTCAGTGGGAAAAATGATGCATTAAGAGCCAGTGGTGTAAACTTTTGAACAGAATGATAATGTCTAATATTTTTTTTTATTTTGCCTAAAGATTATATATATATATATATATATATATATATGTGATGCGATCTAGGAAAGCCTAACAGATGGTGAAATTTGACCTTTTTTAGGTTTTGATACCGTATGAAAGCTGGGTTCAAGCCCTTTCCAAAATGTTTTTTTTTATTTTGTTCATAGCTTAAACATAACCAAAGTTATGGCTATCTTAAGTTGGCTGATAGCGATGATTTTCAGGAATGGAATTATGAGAAAAACAGCTTTGAAGTGAGACGGCTTTCACATTTTACTTTATGGGCTTAACGAGATTTGTCTGTCAAGTTAGGAGCACTATACAGCATCATTACACAAACAGACTAATGACTGTTTTCTATTGTTTATCATGTGCATAGTCTCCAAATTTTTGATCACCCATTTTATGTTTAGATAGCAGCACAGCTGTTCGCGCACTGTGCATAAAACAGACTGTCATCAGACTCCTCTTCTTTAGTAACTTCATCATCCGATTATTCATCTCTGGATGAGAAATAGTCCGTTATAACATTGTTTAGGGCACTGACATCACCAAAATATATTTGTCCTTAAGAAGTTACAGAAGGTATTTATATGTTTCCCAGAAGACAAAATAAGTTCAGTTTACCCTGATCTTCAAATTTAAAAAGTTTTCACCTCCATTTCCATTTGAACTTCCCAGGATTTGACTACTTTGAGACTTCGTTTTCCTCTTAATTTACAATGTTCAAGTTCAATCAGTTTTTAGCACTTGATATTGTGTCCCACTGAAATACCCAGAACGCCTCGTTTTATACAGTGTGGACGGAATCATTCTAAAAATCCACAGGCTTTCCTATAATCCTATAGATTCAGTAATTGGATTTATTTTTCCCTGAAAATTGGTTTCTGGTTTGACTGATTTAATGAAAATGTCAACATTTGTGCCATAAGGAGGAAGTGAGAGGTCACTTAAGAATATAAAGGGCAGGCTGTGTCTCAAACATTAAAAGAATTTGACGTTTCTTTACAGGTGAGTAATAGGCAGGAAGTAACAAATGACAGTTTTGAAGTGGCCGTCGACTTGTGAACACACTAATGAAACTAAATATGACCACAGCAAAGGTCAGATGCTTTTCCCTTCTGTACTTAACAACAGTGTCAATTATCGCATGTTGCCAGCAGACACTGGCTAAAGGGGCGAACACTTTAAAATAACACCTCTTGACCCAAATCTGCTTTATAAATATCCACATGAACACCAAATCCACTGTGCTTCATGACAGCAGAAACCTAAATCTTATTACATCTTCACCATGGAGTCTGAGATTCAGTTGCCCATTTTAGAACACAAAGAAAGAGCAAAACAACCTTAAAATCATAAAGAAGCTTTGTTGGGTTATATGAAATGATGTTTCAGTTTATCTTTTAAAAACAGATAACGTTTAAAGTCAAAAGTGTGTAATGTGATCAGCTTTACAGAATAACCAAGCTAATTCACATAAAAGGCAAACAGTAGATTCATTTCTGAATTGTGATTGGACGAATCATATAAATGCAATAATTATTATTTTTTAATATTTGCTACATGTCAGCCCAGTACACTATATAGAAAAAAAAAAAAAAAACAACAACAACAACAACAAACAGCAGATATGCCAAGTCATGGCAGCTTATTTTCCTTACGTTACTTTAACTCATCAAAACAAGTTTAGCCATTTTTTTTATATGAGATTCAACTCAATTTTTAAAGTCAGTTTTACGTTGAACTGACTTAAACAAGTTGATTATACTTATAAAAATGTAAGACATCAACTAAACTTTAAAGTTTTTAGGTTGAAACAGTGTACACTTTGCATGTGACACTTTCTTACCCTGTATCTTGTCTTCTTTAAAAGCACCACAGCCTCTCTGTCACTCGGTTGCCATGACAGCTTATTCTCTGAGGGCATTTCCCTTTAATTAGAGAGCAAACCTCAGCCAGGACGCCTGCATATCTTAAACACATCAGTGAAGAATGACTCAGGGGAGCGTGTGATTATCTTGGACGCTATCTAATTGCACATGATTATATTTTCTGCATAATGGCTGTCTTATTCAATGACCTAGAATCAAAGGTGTGAGTATTGAAGTGAAGTACCTAGTTCATTTCACACAACTGATAGAGAAATCAAGCTCTGATGAGGGAGAATGAAAAAAAAAAAAGTGGGAATAAGAAGGAAGGCAATGACTGATGGTGAACGAGACAAGGCAAAACAACAGGGATGAGATAAAAGAGTTGTGTGTGGTTAGATCAAAAATGATGGTGGAAAAAACATATGAAACCAACATAAGACGAAAAACAGGTGGAGGTATTTAACACAATATTTGATCATCAGGAAACACTAACTTGACAAACAAATGTTTTACAAGTTTGAGTTTATAAGGGTGTGAAGTGTATGTTTTTATTAAAAAATAAATCAATAATAAGAAGAATAAGAATAAGAATAAGAATATATACATACACACACATATATATATATATATATATATATATAATTCTGTTAATCATATTTTATATTACAATGTACAAAAAAATGAATGAATGACTGAATGAATAAAAAGAATACATGAAAAAGTAAGAAAGAAGGAAAGAGAGAAAGAAAGAAAATGAAAGGAAACGCAAGCAAGAAAATGCAGGCAAGAAAAAAGAAAAAAGCCATAAATAAATAATAGCAATAAGTATGTACATAGGTAGGCAGGTAAATAAATATCAGAAGGCAAGAAAGCAAGCAATAAATAAACAAATAATAGTGGTAGGTAAGTAATAAGTAAATAAATAAGCAAGTAAATAAATAACAGCTATAAAGTAAGTAAATAAATAAATAAATAAGTAAGTGAATAAATAATATCAGCAAAGAAGGATAGACAGACAGACAGACAGACAGATAGATAGATAGATAGATAGATAGATAGATAGATAGATAGATAGATAGATAGATAGATAGATAGATAGATAGATAGATAGATAGATAGATAAGTAGAAAAAAGTGAATAAATAAATACATAAATAATAGCAGTAAGTAAAGTAAATAAAAAAAGCAAGTAAATAAATAATGACAGTAAGTACATAAAAATAAATAACTGAAAAAATAAATAAATACTAGAATGCAAGAAAGAATCAAATAAACACTTAAGCAAAAGAATAATAATTAATTATTTAAAAAATTATAATAATTTTAATTATTAATTATTAAAAAAAACAAATAATCATAACTAAATAACTAAATAATAGCAGTAAGTAGATAAATAATAGCAGTAAGTAAGTAAAGTAAGTAAATAAGTGAATGAATAAATACATACATAAATAATAGCTAAGCAAGTAAACAAACAAATAAGTGAGAGATTAAATAAATAATGGAAGTAAGTAAATAAATAAATACTAGAATGCAAGAAAGAATGCAATAAATAAATAATAGTGGTAGGTAAGTAAAGTAATTAAATAAAAAAAGCGAGTAAATAAATAAATAATGACAGTAAGTACATACAAATAAATAAACACGTAAGCAAACAAATAATTATAAAAAATAATTGAATAATTCAATTCAATTCAATTCAATTCAAATTTATTTGTATAGCGCTTTTCACGATACATATTGTTGCAAAGCAGCTTTACACCAAATTGACATTTTTACTATATATGTAGTAGTAGCTAGATGTACATATGGTAGAGATGTCTGGTAAAGATCAATTAATGACGTAATCAAACAGACAAAGAACACTATAAATTTGTAGCAGAATTTGGTAGTGCTGTATGTTTTCAGGGTTGGCATCATCTGAAGTCCTCTGAAGGGTTGGCATCATCTTTTCTTAAGTGTTCTGGATCCACACTGGAGCTTGTGAATTCCTAGTTACCATGGGATGTCAATCCCATGGCAAAAACAGAGAACAAATAGGAACATAATTAGCGTAGCTGCTGTTCAAACTAAGAAAAGGAAGGTTTGTTAAACCAGAGCTAAAAGATTAAAATGAACATTTGATCAGGTATAGCTGCAGAAAAAGTTTATGAGATGCATTATTTGAATGCTTGGCTAAAAAGATGTGTCTTTAATCTAGATTTAAATAGAGAGAGTGTGTCTGAACCCCGAACGTTATCAGGAAGGCTGTTCCAGAGTTTGGGTGCCAAATGTGAAAAAGCTCTACCTCCTTTAGTGGACTTTGCTATCCTAGGTACTACCAACAGTCCAGAGTTTTGTGACCTTAGGGAGCGTGATGGATTGTAGCGTGGTAGAAGACTAGTTAGGTACGCAGGAGCTAAACCGTTCAGTGCCTTATAGGTAAGAAGTGCGATTTTGTAGCTGATGCGGAACCTAATAGGCAGCCAGTGCAGAGACTTTAAAATTGGGGTAATATGATCATATTTTCTTGACCTGGTAAGGACTCTAGCAGCTGCATTTTGGACTATCTGTAGCTTGTTTATTGAAGATGCAGGACAACCACCTAATAGTGCATTACAATAGTCCAGTCTAGAGGTCATGAATGCGTGAACTAGCTTTTCTGCATCAGAAACAGGTAACATGTTTCGCAGCTTGGCAATGTTTCTAAGATGGAAGAATGCTGTTTTTGTAACATGAGAAATATGATTTTCAAAAGACAAGTTGCTGTCTAATATAACACCCAGGCTTTTGACTGTAGTGGAAGTAACAGTAACAGTACATCCGTCTAGTTGTAAATTGTAAGTCAAAAGATTCTGTGTATTGTTTTTAGGTCCAATAAGTAATATCTCTGTCTTATCTGAATTTAATAGCAGAAAATTGTTGGTCATCCAATCTTTTACATTTTTAACGCACTCTGTTAACTTTGATAATTCAGAAGTTTCATCTGGTCTTGTTGAGATATATAGTTGAGTATCATCAGCATAACAATGGAAACTAATCCCGTGTTTTCTAATAATATTACCAAGGGGCAGCATGTATATTGAAAATAGTAGAGGACCTAGAACAGATCCTTGTGGCACTCCATACTTTACTGGTGATAACTGAGATGACTCCCCATTTAAATAAACAAAGTGGTAGCGATCAGACAGGTAGGATCTAAACATAATTCAAAAAATAAATAATTATAAGTAAGTAAATAACTAAATAATAGCAGTAAGTAAATAAGTCAAGTAAGCAAATAAGTGAATGAATAAATGCATACATACATAATAGCTAAGTAAGTAAACAAACAAATAAGTGAAGTAAATAAATAAATAAATAAATAAATACTAGAATACAAGAAAGAAAGCAATAAATAAATAATAGTGGTAGGTAAGTAATAAGTAAGCAAATAAACACGTAAGCAAGCCATTGATGCCAATATATATATATATATATATATATATATTTAAGAGTGAAGAAAGAAAGAAAGAAAGAAAGAAAGAAAAAGAAAAAGAAAATTAGGACAGATTCTTTTTATGGCCTTAAATGTTATAAATATTCTAAATGTTCTGTAACTAAAGTGTTCTAGAACAGTAAAGCGCTTTCCTAAACGTTTTCTGAGGTGACAAATTCTTGCGGGAGGAGCTGGAGGTCTTAGCGTGGAACATCCAAATGGGACACCTCACGGTGTGAGCTTGAGCCAATGCTATTCCAGTGCTACTCCTCTGAAGAGTGCAGGAATGACCTACATAGTAAATGATTATCCTTTCATTCGTCCCTCTCTCCGTTCCTCACTCTCCACTCCTCTATCCTTCTATTCTGCCAGGGCTAAGAGGAGCAGAGGGTAGACTCACGGTTCCACTGCAGAGGGCAGATAAAACGCCATCCGTCTTCAACCAATCCAATACACAAGGGCTCCTTCATTCACTATCTCCACCTCTCTCAGCCCAACTTTATCTGTCCTCTTTCCCCATGTTTCTCACACTCTCTCAATCAGGATTAAGTTCTTCATATGCTGCTTTCTATCACTTCTCTCTCTCCATTACCTCACCCTTATCTTTTCCCCACTCTGGTCCCCTTTCTCTTATTTCTTTGCCCTAATTACCATCCTTATTTCATCCTTTTAGCTTTTCCTATCTTTTTTCTTCTAAGTTCTTCTAGTATTTCTTTCTATTTTTTTTTTTTTTTTTTTTCTCTTTCTAAGTTTTTTGGTCTTTCTCATGTTTACTTCTGGCCGATTGAGGATCATCACTCTTGTGCAGGATGCCAGATTGAGTTGGCCCCTTTTCTCGTTCCTGTTGTCTGAAATCTATAAATAAACCTTCATCGTGCGTTAGCCGGGCCGACCGCTCTGCACACTCTCAGATAAAAACTTTATTTGTGCCCTTGGGAACAGAATTACATGTGAATGTAAGACTTTGGCATCATGGTTAACCAGTTGCACTTTAGCATTTAGCTAAGTTTTGGTAGAGACCTGTGTACGTGGATGAAATTCTGTACAGTACAAAAAATAAAATAAACCTTTTAAAATAAACCACATGTATGTATGCATTTACATTTAGACATTTAGCAGACACTTTTATCCAAAGCAACTTACAAAAGAGGACAATGGAAGCAAACAAAGACAACAAAAGAGCAATAACATGTAAGTGCTATGACAAGTCTCAGTTAGTCTTACGCAGTACACGTAGCAAAGGTTAAAAAAAAAAAAAATTAATAATAATAATAATAATATATATATATATCACTTGAGTAGATGTGAGATATGGCTGTATATCAGCACTGAGGTGATTCGGCTGTAGGTAATCACAGCGTGCTGATATATAGCCATATCTCACGTCTCCTCATGTGATATTGCGTTTATACAACAGTTTATACATCTCATGTTTAACTACTATAGACCATTTCGTCAGATGTAAACATACTGGTCCCGATACACTTCCTGTTTCTTTTTTTTTTAACTTTACACAAACATCACAAAAAAATAGAACGAACATAACATTTGACTGGATGAAAATGTTACATTAGCACCTTTAAGATGTATTTGTATATGTGAAATAAAATTAAAAATTAAAAACAAAAAAACAGGAAGTGCTTCTGGACCAGTGTTGTTTACATCTAGCGAAATGGTCTATAGAGACATCAGAGTCAGCGGTAAATTCCCTGAGATCTGGCCGAGCCGAGGTGCTGTCGACCGGATTCATGACTGCAGAACGGCCGCTGACGATCTGGAGCTCACATGTCCGAAAACGTTGACGGAATTTTTCAAAAAGACGATATCTTTATTAACAAACTGCATATTTGAACTATAAACAAGTACATTCTCACATGAAAACCTTTCAAAACTACATTCCGTAACACAGAAACAGTAATATTTATAAAATGATACTGGATTTGGGCATCCGCCATGACACTCACTGTAAAGAAGTAAGAAGTACTGCAAGCGGGGTTATATGATTACAAACAAAAACGGCTGTTGGAGTTCTGATATCGCTCTAATATCGCACTCCTACCAGCCAATCAGATTTGAGAACCAGAAAGAACTGTAAGAACTGTTGTACATATATATATATATATAAGCCAAACTTTTTTTTTGGTCATAAAACTACTATACATTTGGGCTATATTTTAAATGAAAATATTATATTTTTAAATATATGATTTTTAACACAAAACTTTAATTTTCACCTTATACTATAATTTAAATATTTGATTATTAAATTATTATTTATATTATTAAAATACAGCATTTATTTATTTATTTATTTATTTATTTATTCATTCATTCATTCTTTTTTTTCAACATACATATCAAAGGTTACATTATGTTTTAGTTTATTATTGGATTGTTAATGGTTAAAATCTTCTATAATGTGGGGGCATGAAACAGTAGGACTGAATAAATAAACATGGAAGTAGTTCCATATAAACATTACAATTTTCATTAATTACATTCGGTTAAAAATATCTTCTTCCTTTAAAACTTCAAGCTTGAAAATGTTATGAAAATCATTTCTTGTTGGTGTAATTTCAAGGCATCGACATTGCTCATTGTATTGACTGTGTTTGGGTGTTGATAATGATCGTCTTGAAGAACTGTCAAGGTTTCTCTATGCACTGCAGCAATTTATACCAAAACAACAAAACCCCATGAGAATCACTTTACTTAAAACTGTTTCTAAAACTAAAAGATTATTCAAACAGCTCCTGAATCAGCAATCATGCACTGCAGAGACAGAAGATCTGTTTTTGCTGTACATTCAGTTTTCTTGTCTGTGAGGAACAGGTGTGCGCAGACAGAGATTCATTGCGTGGAGGGAGATCTCCCTGTGCAATGACTCACCCCTCTCAAAAGGTTCACAGAAAGAAGGAAAAACCAAATGGTAAGGGAGAAAAGGCTGGGAGCAAGGCATCTCGCTTTAAATTCTAAAACAATGAAATCAAAGCACATGAAATTGTGGTTTTCTTACTTTTTAACTCTTCTTAACTGTGTAATGCATATAGACACAAGTGCCTTAAGTTCCTTGATACTGGCAGACAAAGCACTTTAGGAATAAACCCTTTCAACTCACATGATCTGAGTGTTACCCATGAGGACAGACCTACATTAATTAGGATTTGCTGAATGTGGAAAATGACAAAGCTTGGAATGGCTTTGACTTGTTAATGGGAAAGTACAATTGCTTAAGAGCCCCTCAAGGCATGCTACCAATGCATTGTGGGTGCCACATTCTCAGTTATACACAAATGTGGCCAGTTCTTTTTTTTTTTTTACACTTCTCTCTGTATTATCTTTTTCCTTGGCAGCACTTTACTGTCCGTAAAAAACTGATGAATAAGCCAACATCCCGCTACACTGGTTAATTGAATAAAAAAAAAAGGCATATTTTCTAAAAATGGAAATGTTTATAGTTATTATAAGCCTGGGATGGTGATGGGTGTAATGCTTACAGGAGCATAAATGAGACTGCTGACAGGGCAAAATTAATGTTATTAGTGTGCATTAGCACAGCTCATATTAAACAGTCTGCCCTTTGGAAAGCTCCTGCCTGTGTGATGTGCACAATCCCAAAATAACACTATGAAGAACAGAACTGCATTTATTCACCTGACTGTTGCAGATCTGGCAGCTGTAATGTAAGGAATGACCTCAAGCGCAGAAGTTATATGAATGAGTGATTTCACACTGATTTAACCACTGAAATAACCAGATCATACATGCATGTAGTGTTATGTCCTGTTGTGTGAAAACGCCTTAGGCTACAAGACAAAACCACTCCCCCAGTCTGTGTCTTTCTTTTAAGCATAGCCGCTATAAATAGTGTTTGCCACTCGCTATTCAGCGGTTCAAGAAATGGCCCGTGGGTTTTTGAGGCTCTGGGCAAGACTATGAAAGTATGAAAATAGACCGGTCCACTGGTGTTAAAAAATATATTAAAAAATTCACTGTGTAGTTGTTTCTTTTTAAGAGAAAGCACAAAAACAGACAGTATTATTATAATAGCAGGTCACTCAGTGCCCAGCTATATCCACTACAGGACAGACTGCAGCATAATTTTCAAAATGACGTCAAAAGTACCCGAAATTGCAGTAGCAGGTCAATACTCAATACAAAATATAACACTAGTCTACAGTCTCGGGAGGTCTTCTGAGTGTAATTTGCACATATGACAAATTTGCAGAGTAGATTACTTCCAAACTGATTATCTAGATCTGATAATCTAGATTACTCATTTTAGGTAATCTATTCTGACTACTTTTAGAATACTTTTACATTACTTATGACCTAACTATTCAAAGTGGATATTAAAAGAGAGAGAGAGAGAGAGAAAGAGAGAGAGAGATTCATTCTTTGTTATCAACATAAGGAAATCCATTGAACATTACTCCACATACTCTATTGAACATTATGTTACGTTTGAGAAAACTGGAGAAAATGAAAGAACTGCAAAGGGTTTATGCAACTTGATCTCATGATGAAAATGTACTTGTGGGAACTTTTTCACAAGAAGCAAAATACGTACCGCCATGTACGTTTCGTGACATATTCGATGTGAAATGTTGAATGAGTGGTGCTAAAAGACCAGAACAAAAATGGAAAACTATGTGCCTGGGGAACTTGCAACACTAATTCCAGGTATCCTGAGAGGATAGGCAATGGAAATTTATTTGATTCCATTTCCTAACCCAACCAAAACAGAGCAAAATGTCCCTAAGCATTCAACCCCAAACCCAATGAAGAAGAAAACGTTCATTTTCTGGTTGTCATACTCTCATTAAGTTACCATTTTCATCTGCTCAAGCAGAATGTTAATATCATCTTGTGCTGCAGCAAGGTATCTCTGGCTAAAACTAGCTAACGTTAAAGTTAGCGAGTCCATGCTAACTTACAAACCTAAATAGTGAACTGTTCTCATGTCATGTACACTGTAGGTCAAAAACACATAAACAATGGTCTACATTTCAGTGCCTCTCCATATTAAACTGGTTAAAAGTAAATTAATTTAATCTTACACAGCGGTACATGAAACGTGATGTTGTCATTGCGATTGTGATGACCATAACATGAGGCTTCTCTTATTTGCATTGTGATCTGTATTTTTACATTTACTTTTATACATCCCTCCATGGCATATTGAAGTCCCACTTGCATGAAGCTCCTTCTGTGTCCAAAATGTATCAAAAATATCTTGGGACAAGGCTTTCACACTGACAGCTGCCAGTAGCTATTTACATGGACACTTTTTGCTTCCATCAGAATAAATTCATTCTGATTGACAAATCTGAACGTACTGTTTACATGAATGCTAAATAAAGTGATCTGGTTGATATGCGTGTTTATGTGTCACAAGTTTCTGATGGAATTTAGTCTTTTGACATGCACACACTGCATGAATGTACAGAGTTTCCCCACCTGTCTCATACTGTTAAAAAGCACACTTGATATTTATCTGCTTCGGGTCCTAATTAGGCAACGACCAGCAAATGAATGGTTGTGCTGTGCTGCTTACTTTAGAAAGCAGTAAAAGTGCCCCTTCCTGCACCCAAAACCAGTCATTTGTTAATGAGAGTCTTAAATAAGAGTGGTGGGACATTGTGCTGCTCCACTTCACAGACGCTGAGTGAAGGCAGAATTTTAAAATGACCAAAACTCATTTATAACACTTTATTTACCATGAAGAACAGCTCGTTCTGCGCGTCACGTCATTATGCAATTTTAAGGTCACTGCATATGCGCAGTGCTTTCCAGTTTCTGTTTTCTATCCGATCAAGTGTTTACATGACCTTTCACTTGGATTACAAAAGGAATTAACCATTCCTTACAATCCAATCGAAATTTCAATCGGATCTGGCCAATTCAATCCGATTGATGTGGTTGTGACTTGTTTATTCTGATTGTGCTTCTAGTCCTGTTACAATCGGATTGTTAGGGTCCATGTAAACGCAGCTATTGAAAGACAGTTAGCAAATATGTTTGTCTGCGTCAAGTGAGCGACAGTAACTAAGGGGGGTGGGGCTTACCGATGCTGGCTGAGCTACCGAGCAAGTTTGTTATGTCCGGAAAGCAAAACATATGGAGGTGTACTCATAATTTGCATGACAACGATTACAAGTGCTCACAGTTTTACCACCTCTAGTGTTGGAAACTGCAGTGATATGTACTGTGAAGTTTATTGGCACATATTTCGCACCTTGCAAAAATGTTCCAACAGTAACTTTTTCATCATGGGATCAGGTAGGGTTTATGAGCTGATGAAAAGCTAATAATTCATAAACTCATAAAAATATCAAATTAAAATAGCTAAATTAAATGTTTACATTTGAAATATTTTATTTTACCTGCATGTCAGCGACCATTAATCAACATAAGAGAATTGTGATGTTGTTAATGTGTGTTGTTAAAGGAGAAGTTCACTTCTAGAACAAAAATTTACAGATCATTTACTCACCCCCTTGTCATCCGAGATGTTCATTTCTTTCTTTCTTCAGTCGATATGAAAATTATGTTTCTTGAGGAAAAAATTCAGGAATGTTCTCCATATAGTGGACTTCAATGGTGCCCCCAAGCTTAAACTTGCAAAATGCAGTTTAAATGCAGCTTCAAATGGCTTTAAACAATCCCAACCGAGGAAGAAGGGTCTAGCAAAACAATCTGTCATTTTCTAAACAAATTGACAATTTATATACTTTTTAACCTCAAATGTTCGTCTTGTCTCATTTCTGTGATGCACATGTGTAGTCTGTGTAATCTGGGTCAATACAGTTAGGGTATGTCAAAAAACTCCCAGCTTGTTTTCTTCTTCAACATCAAAATTGTCCTACATCGCTGTTTTATCCTTTTTTTGTAAAGGCTGGTTACAAAAACTTTGTATGTCCACTTTGTAAACACTGGGTCGGTACTTCTGCAGCGATGTAGGACGATTTTGAAGTTGGGGAAGAGAACAAGATGGGAGTTTTTCGACCTATCCTAACTGTATTGACCGTATTGGACCAAAAAAAAAAAACAATTCATGCAGACTTAGACAAGACGAGCATTTGACATTAAAAAGTATATAAACTGTCAATTTGTTTTGAGATATAGAACATATTTTAAAAGTACTGTTCCTTTAAAATGTTTTAATTACCAAAAACTTGGTGCACAATTATAAACGTGATTTCTTATTATGTACAATTTATCTATAAACTAAATCTAATTTGCATATGAATGTGTTTTTAGGGCAATATGTAATTAAAAAAGAAGTGTAATAATGGGAGTAATAATTCACAAGACTTTCATAATAATATATAATATTTCATAGGAATATTGAGATATAATTTCTTTCCCTATACATTTGTCACCCAAAATGCGTAATAAACATGCTTTTAGTCCCTGTATCCATGTATGAATTCAACGTAACAGAAAGTCATATTTTGATTTGAAACCCCATAATATTTTCCTGAGATGTTGATTTATGACACAGTTTATATGATAATTACAAAATATTGTCATTTTTCCATTAGACTGTCACTAAATTATTACTAGACTTTTGTGAAGACCATGGAGAGGGAGTGGTCATGGTGAAACATCCAAACATTTTGTATCTCTGAAAAGCCCTGAATGTGTTCTGTACAGGACATCCAGACTTAAAACTGTGGAATGTACAGTCTCAGAGAAATTCACTAAAAGATCTCAGGAGGCTAAAATACATTACAAAATAGTATTGTTTGTTCAGGTCCAAGTTGCAAAACTGAATTCTGCAGATACTGTAACACTGTAAAAGAAAACTTTTATAAACTAACTTTTAAAAACTTGAAAAGCAAAATACTGAAGTTACCATTGTTTTCCAAAAACAGAGAGGGTAAAAAAAGCATCACAGTATAGATTGTAACATCAATGCGAGAAAGTTTAGCAATTTCTTTCCTAAACTTTGAAGCAGAACCCCGTGTGAGCAATTTTGCCCAAGGCAAGAAAGTTTGCTATGGGGCATCCAACTCAGTTCTGATTCCTGCCCATGTACTGCATGATTAACTAGACAAAGAACAAACTACAAACGTGTAGACCATTTAATGCCTTTGTTTCTTTCCTTTGCATAACTCCTGTTGGAAAATGCATAGTGTTACACTGCAGCCTGTCAAAACAGCGTGAAATGACAGTTACAACATTGTTCTTTTAGGTGGAGTGTTAAATAGTGGATTGGTGCTAATTAATGCAGTTTCACACTTGTGGCAAACAGTTAACAAACTACTTACTGCACCTTTACTGCAAAATATGAAATGTAAAAGACATTCTGTAATTCCAATGTTCACATTTTTAGGTTACTATATTTTTTCCCCCATGCATGCTGGAATGGGGAAACCCTGTAAAGTGACTTGAGCTGTACAACAGTGTTACTGTATTAAACTATATTAACTATATTAATATTACATATGCATTAAATATTTTATCACAAATAAACTCCACTGAAACAAAGAATCCTGCAGGTCAGACCTCTGGTTCCTTCTGTCTCTCTCCTGTTTTTCTCCCCTATTGATCTCATCCAGATACCTGAGACTTCCTGACCCCCTCCCTACATCCAATATGTCCAGCAGTTCTACAGAGCACTTCCTTTCTACTCATGCTATGTGTGGATTCCAAGCAACAATAAAGCTCCATCGATTTTCTCCTTCCCTCCCCACTAAGGACAAATAAAGGGCATATGCCGCACAGAAGACCGGGACTGAGTTAACCCGGCAAGCCTGACAATCCAGACCCACCCCTTTAGCGGGTGTCAATCAGTACCACCGTATATACTTTTAATTTAACAGCAGAGAAACTCCATTACGATAGTGATAGAATTAGCTGTACTTATCAGAGGTGCCATAGTGGCTAACAGGCTTAAGGACACAGGGTTTGTTTACTGTTTCCACTGACTAATTTCTGTACAAAGTGTACTGTTTACACGGTACATACAATTAGTAAACATCACCGAATATCCCTCGAGCAATGTCGTCTAGAACAGGTGCGAAAAAATGGCTAACAATAAAGTGAGGCATTCTCCTCTCTAAGCTTAGGCATTATTATCTAATTAATTCCAACAAAAGCTAGACTTTTAATGGAGAACCTAAAGCTGAATGGCATAAAACAGAAAGATATAGGCATTTAAGCTCATTAAACTGATTATCTGTGTATAATGTAATGTCTGTTTGGAGATATCACTGCCATTGGATGTAGTTAGGCTAGCTTCAATAACACTTTATTTTATTTATCTTTCCGTCAGTTCTCTGTGTAAGATGGAGAAAACTACACAAAACTGTGCTGAAGCAATACTGTGAATCACTAGATCTAATAACTCCACATATCAAAGGGAAAAAAGATTGAGTGCACTAGTGCTGTTAGTGTAATTGGCCTTACTACATACAAAGTGCTAAGAGCCACTCAGAGGAAGAAACTGCATGCGCTATATCAAGATAATAGAAAAGCATCTAATCAAGGTTTTCTTAGTTGATGGAATGGAGTCAAACCAGCTAAAGATGAAATCAGGAGAGGTCACAAATCAAGGTTAACCACCAAATGCCACTAATGAGTATATGAGCACCAACAAAACAAACCATCCACTGACCTCTTCAAACCACTCAACTTTAATAGCAAGGGCCACTCAAAAGCCATGCTGATTGTGAAAGTAAGGAAAAAAGGGACAATTTGACCTCTTCCTGATAGGACTGTTTCAATTAGTGGTTTATCTCAAGATGAACCTCCTCATCTCCCCACACTTAATTACCTTAGAAAGATATGGCCACGAGCAAATCGCGGGTTCCCATGGTGAGCGGTCCCTTGAGGGGACTGTCTGCGGTGCATGTTGGTTGGGGGTGTACAGCATCCAGTCTAGTCAGAAGGTTGGTTGTCACCTGTCATAACATGTGGATCGCTGGCACACTTTGGTTGTAGAAGCACTGCAAGGCTGAGGATTTTTTTGGATGTGCGTCGACAATCTGAGCAAGCGACCTTGACATGGTGGCCTGCGCTGGCCTGGCCTGCAGCACTCTCAACATGGACAGTGGGTGGTAGTCTGTTCACCAGCTCTAATCTGTGATGAAAAATGACACATTCGTTCTGTTTGAAAGGTGAAAGGGAGAATTATTAACATTGACATGCACTCAAGATAAAACACAGTCACGAATTGCTCCCAAGACAAACTCACCACGGTTTATTACTGTGTATATTAATACACAAATACTAGAATGGTTTGCTTACACAAGAGAACCATTTGTAAATTAAATTGAGTGAAACAAAAAGGTTAATAGCTGAGCAGAAATGGCAATGGAATATAAATAGATTGTTGTTATAGTGGAGAGAAAATTGATCGGCGGTAGTTGGCTCGCCATGTGCATTCTCATCGTCTTCAATGATTTCCATCCATACAACGCATCAGCCTTTCTGCTGTGAAATGAAAGACAGCATTGCAAATGAAGACTGTTTGCAATGCACACAACAGAAGACTCACTCACATTAGAGTTTAAAAGTCACTTTCTACATCTTTTGAATAAGTGAAAATGAACAATAAGCAAATGCATTGGAACAGCTAAAAGGGGTTTATTCTCATGAAATCAACCTACAGTGAAGTACTGGATCGTACAGTATATCGCTTACGTACTATACATAAGCGATATACTGACATTTACCCTTTAGGAGAACAAGTACGGTGGATCGAACTCAGCAAGTATTCCACTTACTCTCTTTCTCTTTCTGACAACGCTAGTAAACACTTTAAAGAGGACTTGAGGGAAAGAAACAAGGCATGGTCATTTATTTCTCAGTGGCCCTGAGTCGTGGTGTTAATTGCAGGTCCTAGTGGAGATGTGAGAAGAATGAGAACCAAACTGCAGCATGTTTTGTACACACAGATTTAAAGAGAGTGGGAGAGACAGCATGGCCTTGTGGCCAATTCATCCTTCACACTGTTGTATTTCCACATGAAGCACCACCTTAGGTTTCAGTAACAAATAGCACACCAGAAAGCAATGCAATGACAAATACATACTAAAAAATTGTGGATTAAAGTGCTAAACAAATGTTAAAGGGATAGTTCACCTTAAAATGTAAATTCTGTCATTAAGTACTCACCCTCATGTCGTTCCAAACCCGTAAGACCTTCATTCATCTTATGAATACAAATTAAGGAATTTTTGATGAAATCCGAGAGCTTTCTGACCCTGCTTAGACAGCAACACAACTGAAATTTTCAAACAGCCTAGTAGTAGTAAGGACGTTGTTAAAATAGTCCATGTGATATCAGTGGTTCAACCTTAGTGTTAAGAAGCTACAAGAATACTTTTTGTGTGCAGAGATAACAAAAATAATGAGGGTTGAATCACTGATGTCACATGGACTGTTTTATCGATGTCCTTACTAGCTTTTTGGGCCTTTAACGTGGTAGTACCATTGCTGTCTATGCATGGTCAGAAAGCTCTCAGATTTCATCAAAAATATCTTAATTTGTTTTCTAGAGATGAACAATCTTACGAGTTTGAAACAACATGAGGGTGAATAAATAATGACAGAATTTTGCATTTTTGGGTGAACCATTTCTTTAAAGGGTCATAAAACCCTAAAACGCATTTTTGAGATGTTAACATATATGTACAGATTGCACATCAGTGAAAACAATAATAGTACACATTATGTCTGTTATTAAGGGCAAAGTGGTTATTTTTTATTTTTTAGCAGCCATTTCACTCTTCCGGGTGAAAAACAAAGTTAAACCAACTTTACAAAAGTTGACGTATATGCATTAATTTGGAGTGGTGATCGGCTGCTGTAGCTGGAGAGTATGCATCATTAGTTTTCAATTAAAATCTAATGAAAGAACCGTGCTGTCAGTTCACCTCTGTAAACTTGAATGTAACAATATTTAATATGTAACAACACATGGAGTGTGCATGAGAGAGCAGTTTCTGAATGAGTTTAACGAGTTTAACAACACTCACTGAGTGGGTCATAGCTCATAACTGAACCAAGCAAGCGTATTTTAGATTTTAGTGTGAACATATTTCATGTTCTCTCGTGCTCCAAACATGAACCGTTTATGCACACATATCCTGTCTTCAAATGAAATATGCACAAATAAGGGACACATTGACACAATGCAATGACACAACGGATTATTGTGATACACAGCAAACAAAGATATAGACGGAAAACGAAAGTAACTATGCCTTTATTCTGTTTTAAACTGATGTGTGTCATTTTTTCTGAGAATGTAGTTCTAGTAAACATGAAAATATCATTAGAACTTTTAAATATTCTTCTTCATTTTTCATATAGACCTATATCTCTGCTTATTTATTTCAAATAATTTATTAAAACATTCAGTTTGTCCATTTGTTAGTAGTCTCTAATGATAAGATTTCTTGAAAGTTCATAATCATCATTTTTTGTATATTTTTAAATATATCAAAGATGGACCTACAGTATCTCTGCTGCTGTTTTTTCTTCTTTCTCTGCTCATATTGTAATATTTATTTATGTAGGTCTGTGTTTTATTAGTTGTTTTCTTCCCTCTTCACTTCCACTTTTTCACAGTTTTACACATCCATTTCTTGAGTCTTTTTAAAATCTGAGGTGTGAACGACAAGTGCTAAAACAGGGGGGTTTCATGACAGGGATGGGCAACTTTGGTCCTGGAGGACCACTGTCCTGCAAAGTTTAGCTCCAACCCTAATCAAACACACCTGAGCAAGCTAATCAATGTCTTCTGCTGCGTTCAAGTCCTCCTGGGATGTCTGTACTTACAAGTTGACAAGTCGTCATTACCACGTCAGGTGTGTTCAAGTCACTTTGGTCGGAACAAGATGGCTATTTACCTTTTCTACATAAAATTCAACAATTTTTTAAAACTCTGCATCTACAAAATGACAAATAAAGAATGTGCGTCATTGCATTTTTGCTTTTTTCAGTTTTTATTCCATTTATGAAGGTGATGTAAACCACATCATTATTGCATATTCTATTGCAATTATACAACAATGTAATATTCTTTATATGTAACTTTATAGTTTTATTGTAAATAAAAAAGATAATAATAATAATTGTATTAGTTTCCACAAATTTATGGTCAATACAGACACTGCATATCTATTATCTTTGGATGCGTCCATTGAATCCGACCCGTTTTTTCACTGACACGCCCCCAACTCGGAAACTCTGGGCTTTCAAGTTTCCCACTCGTAATAAAGACACCATGGTAATAACAGTGGCGTTCATGTGCTTTAGAACTAGTAAATACGATCTACCTGACATGACTTGAATGCACCATTTCAGTTCACTAGAAAGCTACAGGCAGGTGTGTATGATTAGGGCTGGAACAAAACTCTACAGGACAGTGGCCCTTCAGGAAGTTGCCGAAGTTGCTCATCCCTGCTTTAATAAGAACAATGCCCAAAAAATAGCATCAGTCACTGTGCAACTGCAAGTCTGTGTTTTCCAATCCTGGTCCTGGAGAACCCCCAACACTGCACATTTTTGATGTCTCTCTTACCTGACAAACACATTTGAAGTTTTGGAGTCTTCGCTAATGAATTGGGGAGTTGAAACAGGTGTCTTTGATTAGGGAGACATCTAAAATGTGCAGTGTTGGAAGTTCTTCAGGACCGGCATTGGATTTGGAGGAAGAGATGGTAATTAAAAAAGAAAGTTATACAACCCTAGTACATCTTCTACAAGTAGATTCAAGTATAAGATAGAGCAGACCTCCTTATTTGACATAATGCCAGATAGGAAACTCAGGTCATGCCTGCACATATGAAGAAGTCTGGTGTTTCTCTTCTAAGCACTTAGGACCTCATCTTTCTTATTGTATATAAAACCCACATATTATAGGTTAGACAGTTTGCAGCTCTGGATACCATCATGTAAACCCGAAGATTCTGCTTCAGCTCCTTCAAATCTATACTGACTCCTGTAGTTTAGGTACAAAAAAAAAAAAAAAAAAAAAACACCTGACAATGACAAAATTGACTGATTTTAGCTGTTATATAATTTGGCTGTTAGCCAAAAAGCCTGGGAAACTTCTCCAAGATGGTAGCCACCTACTCTAGAGGTATTTTGCTCAGTCCCAGTATTCACCTTGGATGAGGGCCAGGTGAGTGATAACTCTTTTTCTCAACCATGCAGAACTACATCCAAGGCTGGCCAAGTGGCATAAACTTCACCAGGCAGATAGATGACACACATCAACTCACACTGATTAAAACATATCTCATGTTCTGTTTTGTACTCAGGCTTTGGTTGAATATCTGGAGAGGAGCACCTGCTTTGAACTTCATGTTGAACATGCCTCTGCATTTTTAATTGATTTGTTGACTTAACACCTGACGTGTTCAACATCTGTCGTGTGTTTGGAAAGCCAATTAGTGTATAATTGCCCACATTTTGTGGAAGGTTAGCATAAACGTGTTGTAACTAAGATCTTAGGATGTGACAAACATGACGAAACAGTGTTGGACTTTTTGACTGGTGACACATTTATATGTAAAAGTAGATTTGATGAGTCCCATTTTTCCATTCCAGAACACCACAGTGTGTAGATGAATCAGTGTCTACAACGTGTTTCAGGTGATCTATTATACATGCATTCATCATGCACAGGTATTCAAAAGACTTTTCAGTGCAACCAGACAGAACAGTGCATTTCTTTGGTTAGAGGTAACATTCATACATGAGCAATGCAATATCTATAGAAGTGTAAATGCATCCCATGCTTCATGCTATTCTTATGTCTGAGACACAGCACTGAGTAAAACTGAGGGAGAGAGAAAGGACAGAAAGCTTTCAGCATAAATGAACCTAAATGTTGGCACTGTGGCCATACACAGAAGTGAGTCCCCATCTACGAAGGAAGCCAGACTGGTCTGTGCCAAGTTCCACCCACCTTGGATTACACATCACACAAATCGACTGATGGAGGTCTCAACTAAATGAGTCATGCTGACTTGCACACTCAGCAAGGGTCCATCCCAGCCCTGGCTCCGTCCCAAACGCGGCAAGGAGAGGAAGTGAAAGGGAGGGAGGGAGCCATGCCATCTCAAGCCACTTGACTCGGTTCCTGCAACTACCTGAGACTGAGCCATTGTTTTCATCCTGCAACTTTGATTTCGATCAACCTCGTAATTGCTACTATAATATGGCTGAGATAGGACATGCTTGTGCCTTCTAAACACAATCTCCAGCACAACTTAATTAAAGGAATTTGAAGGCATTTTTTAGTGGGTCTACTAATCACACAGTATTGGGATTGGTGCTTCCTTTCGATCGGATTCCTGCCCTGTTGTATTTAGTCAGGATAGCTACATGTTGTTGCTCTCCACTCTATGACCATCTGTTGTAGGGGTGGGTTCCAATTACTCTCTGTTTGGCTAGCTAAGACAACCCAAACTGAATCCAAGAGACTACAAAGAATGTAATTGTATGCTAAATATGTTTTGAATAAATTGCAAAATGCACAAGAGTTCAGTTTTGTTCAATTTTGTCTGTTGTGCTTCTCTAAGAATCCTACTCCAATCTCGGTATCATGACCTTACAGATCCTTTCCGACCGATTACCCCTCACTGTCTGTTATTTACTTCACGTGGTCTCAGGAGAGGAGAGTGCTGGGAAAGGACATGGGTGGGGGCTGCTAAAAGCTAGATCACAACATACTAAAGTGGTGGAGAGGGAAAGGAATCAAACACTCTGGCAGGGCAAACAGAAACTGCATGTCCCTACTTGTCAAAAGTGACGAGGCTGTTCTTTGCAGCTGAGTGGATATTTAATATGAAAGGCTCTTCCTGCAAAGTTCGAACATTCTTCAGAACGGCCTGTGCTCGTCTGTCCAGACAGTTACGAACAACCTCCGGCTACTGCTACTGACCGGCACAAGGAACAACGATTGAAAAGCCAGACACAGTCCTCTTGTCCTTTCTTCTTTTGCTGTCTCCTGAAGAAATGAAAGCGAAAAAGTCTGGTAACTGACAACCTGTCTTTCTGTGTTTGCGTGCCTTTGAATAATTTATAGGGCCCCGGTTTCCCCGGAGCCACAGACATGTTCGGCTTCTTTAATGCTTCATCTCCCACACTAAGGCTTACCAAAGAGAAGTAGAGGAAGGATCCGGAAAATCTGCCATTCCCTGGCAAATCCTCAGAATAAACTGCCGTTAACTGCAGACCGGGTCCTGACTGCTTATAGCTGCTGACCAAGCAGGTGTGAGTCTGGATCATTTTATAGGAAATACAGGGCCAGTCACCTCTGCTTTTCTGTTATCGGTTTCTTTCATTAGAAAGGGCAGCCATGTCAATACTAGCAACTAGCTTTCTTTTACACAATTAACTGACAGTGTGTGGATATAAGATTCATTTAGAGGAAACTGGGGTTATTTTTCACTCAGTTTTCTATGTAGACCAATTATCTTTTTGTAAACATTCGGAATGTGTGTGCATCAAGGTTGCAAAAAAACCTCAGGGAGAATTACACAGATACGGTACAAAATAGTTAAAGCTTAAATGATTACAGATTACATTGATTAGATGTCATTTTCAAAATGTTCTCAGCATATTACAAGAGCTTGTCACCCAGCGATAAGCACTGCTATTCAACGAAATTGACGTTAGTGGTATAGTCTTACAAATCCGAAACAGGGATGACGTTTCTTTGTGGGCGGAGCCTATTTGGTGACAGAAAATAAATAAATGTTATGTAAAAATGTTAATAGTAGTAGGTTTAAATAATATTTCATGCTGTAACTGTAGGGCTACTCCAATACGTCCCCTATGAACAGCATATGTGAATGTTATGTACATCTATTGTTTAAATCAAATTTCTGCTTTAAAAGTAAAATTATCATAGCAGTTTTCATCTATAGTATGTATGTTTAAATGTATGTGTTTAGCTTCAAATTGCATCTTTGATGACAGTTTTCTATAAAAAAATTTTGCATTCCGATTTTGACATCAAAAAGCACTTTTTTTTTCTCTTATTCCATGGATTTTTACCCATTTACCTCCACTTGTTACCAGAGTTTTTCTGCAACCACTATACGCATGCAGCTGCAAGTGATGTAACTGTGACGTCTACTCCAAATTGGTCTATACACACGATCTCCAAACTACAGAAGACTATTGAACATTTCTTCCATTATTGCCCAGGACAAAAGAGGCAATTCATGTAGCACATTGTGATCAATAGTGAGGCATGTTGTCACACCATATGGGGTAAGTTGTCACAATAGAACCTGTAAATAGTAAAACTATTATAAAACAAGGCAATTTAGAGAAAACACATTTGTTTAATTGGACTTTTGACTTTTAAAATTTTAGCTATAAAGACAAAGCCCTTGTGACAACTTCCCTATGTGTGAACTATAGCCCCAGTCTCCCCTGCATGAAATTATACTGGCGCATAATAAACAAGGTCACTGGGCCTGTTCATGAAACACAAGCAGAATAAATTTCTAAACAAAGCAACTCTTACATAAACTGATATGATAATTTGTGATACGATGACCCATTGTGTGAAAGAAATAAAAGTATATATTTACATAGAAGCATTATAAAATCAATGCACATAAGGAAAAAGAAAGAAAAACAAGCAAAACACTCAGTGACAACCCCCATTATCCAGCTCTCCCTGAAAATGTTGTGCTCAGAAACACCTCAACATGACTCAGATCTTCATCATCCCAGATCATCATCACAAATCACATCCAGTCAAAACCTTTAGCGTTAGGGAAATATGTGAAACATGACATTGTCCAACATCCTGCGTCTGAGCATTCTTGTGTATTTGAAAAAAAACATGCAGTGACCCCAGGGCTTTACAGTCACAGATTTTTATTAGGATTACTCTTGTATTCTTCTGTTCCTAAGTGTGGCATTACTCATTGAAACTTGGGTTATCTGGCAGGCATCTTTACATAACACCATTGTGTGAATCACAGAGCCAGCATGGGAGACATCAGGCGAGATGTCACTTAGCCTTTCACTCTGGAGAGATTGAGATTCAAAACAAGCCTGACAGAGACTTTGGATCTCTAACTCTGGATGGGGAACCACAGTGTCTTTATCATCATTTCCCCTTTTTTTTTATCTAGCCCAGCGTTTTCCAACGTTAGTTCTCACGCTCTGCATATTTTGTATGTATCTCTTATCACGTACGGCAATTGTTCTATTCGAGCGTGAAGTGCCCTGCGAAGTGGACATCACCGGATATTCTGCCATGATTCCAGTTCGAAACGAGTGCATATGTTACATTCAAACTGCATTAAGGAGTGCGAGAGGTGAATTTAAATTGTATTTATTTACAGAGGTATATGATGTCACATTTCACACTTCTCCAGTAAATTTCCTCTGTGTGTGAAGACGCTGCAGGCAGCGGCGCAGCGTAAATCCATGAAGGAATGTTCCGAAGTGAAGTAAACTTCAACGGATTTCCAATGAACACTGCAGGGATCATGTCAATCAGAACAGTTCATGCACGTAGCTCTCTTTTAACGAGCTGGTTATCTGAATCAGGTGTGTTGACTAAAAGAGACATGCAAAATAAGCATAGAGGGTGGGGGCACGAGGACTAAAGTTGGGAAACACTGATCTAGCCCAGGGGTGCCCAACCCTGTTCCTGGAGTTCTATCTTCCTGCAGAGTTTAGTTCCAACCCTGATCAAACACACCTGTCTGTAATTATCAAGTGCTTCTTCAGATCCTAATTAGTTGGTTCAGTTGTGTTTGATCAGGGTTGGAGCTGATCTCTGCAGGAAGCTAGTCCTCCAGGAACAGGGTTGAGCACCCCTGAGCTAGCCTTTCTTACTTCTTTTGGCACTGAAACATAGGTGGATGTTAAGGTTCTGGTTGTCAAATTCATTAGTTCTGGAGAGATTGAGATTTAAAACAAGCCTGACAGAGACTTTGGATCTTCTGCTCTGGATTGAGATCCACAATGTCTCCATTATCCTGTGTCCTTTGTGATACAGACCAAGTGTGCCATACAGGTCTTGAAAAGTGAAGCCAAAACATTTCAATCGCCCCCAGGTGGCTGGTCCCAGTATAGGTCATAAACCCTGCCCTCTCCATGTAACCTAATGGGACGTGAGGCAAACTAAAGAATTAAATTTCACTTCAAATAATTGTTTTCCAAAGTCATTTTATGTAGTTTTTATCATGCTGATGTAAGTAAAAGCATTTTTTAAATAAGTTTGGTTTTAGTTAGTTATGTGATGCTATATAAACAAGAGTGAACTGAGGCGCCAACTGACTTTTTCGGGGTCTTCAGGAGGAGTTTGGGGGCGTGCTTGTGATCGACTCTGCGGGAGTGTGGGTGGGACGTGGCGCCATGTTTCTCACTACTGCGCAGACTCGGGTTCCAAGTTCTCTACTGCGCAGACTCTGGTCCCAAATCAGTGCAATATGTCCACGTCCTATTGGGGCGCCAATGGCTTCACTTTTCAGCAATGGAAGAGAGTAAAGGTGCGTCGTCCATTTTTTTTTACAGTCTATGATACAGACTTTCTCATATCTTTTGGCACTGCAATATAAGTGGATATTATGGTTCTTGCTGTCAAATTTGTTCTTTTTCTTCTCTCTGTCCTCCTCATTTCTTACTGATCATACTTAAATGTGCCGACTTGATCGATTAATCACCTCTCCTCTGCAAATCCACTCATGGCCTTTTAACCCAACTTCCACTGAATCAGTCATGGTAATGACCAGAAACTGTCTAACAGCCAACATGGCTTGGTAGAATCGCTACTGATGCAAGGGATTTCCTGGTTGCGTGTGGCCAGCTGCTGTAGGCTAATCATGGCACATGTGTCCTCTTCCGAATTCATATTGATTAGGTTTGAGGAAAGAGGACACATAGCGGCCTACTGGATGACAGGTGTCCTTGGCACAGGCCTGTTTCATTTTGACTGCGGCAGCATGAGATGAGGACCCCTGAGAGAGGAGACGAGAGCTTTCGGTCGATAGCGGCAGGTCTGTGGATGGCAGGGGTGAACGGTAGGGACAAACTATGCGGTGCCCATCTGCCAAGATGTGCAAGCATTGGGGGGGTTTACGTAAACACCATGGTTTGCTTCGCACACACTGCACCCACACATAAAGACACACTTTCACAGTGCCTGTGGGGTACGGCGGAGACGGCCCCACCTGCAGAACTGTTATATTGGGTTTGAGTCTTAGCAGCATGGCTGCGGTGAGTTGATTATGATGCATTCCACAACTCTCTTTATTACTAGGATATGCTGCAATGATGCTACCCGTTCTTCCGTGAAATTGAAGAACTGACACACTATGTTTACCCTCTCTATTTTTGCCTCTTCCTATCCCAGCCTGCCTTTGAGTTCAATATCAAGCTGGAAGGTGGTCATTGGCATGTCTTTCTTGCTTTCTGCTTTTTTCGGGAAGCTCATTTTGATGGGCATTCGGCTTATCGACTCTTGACTGCCCTTTCTAAGAATCAATCTAACCTTTAGACAGGAAAGTCTTTATGGCTGGCTAGCTGGAGAGGAGTGTGCTGTGCTGCATTGTGTAAGGAGAAAAAAAAAAACACCTCTTTTGACAAGACAGGGATTCTCTGTGGAAACACAGGTAGACGGAGTTTCAGGAAGGACTTGTCATTGGATGTAAGCCCAGTGGAAAAGGGATGCAAAGCAATTGAACAACTGGCTCCAAGTGCTTGTCTGTGTCTGCAGAGAACGTCACTTGTTAGCATCAACATATTTGCAGGATATTAACATCATGAATAAACCTGCAGGGACAGTCGACCCAATGCGCAATGTTAAATATGACAGCAATGCTGTTTTTGTCTCATTGGTTTCAAACTCAGCTTCAACATTAACAGCTTCCTATGATTATTGCACATCACGAAGGAAAGAAAAAACAATGGATGATTTGGAAATTTCATAAAGGGTTGATACACTCAACCTATGGAGAGGAATTGCTCCATCTTGTAGCAAGGCAATAACCATGAAAGACACTGAGGGGGAAAAGTACTAATATTCAGATATGGCCAAAGTACTAATATTCTACCGCAATATATGTTGTTAGGATGACAGAAAGTATTAAACAATTTCAGGCTGGTTTGCATCAGGAATGTAACGGTGCTCATCAAGGTCAATGAGATGGCCATTCAAATCAAAGAAGACAGACATTACTGTTCAGAAGCTGAACATCCATTCCTGTGTGATGTTTTAACTTTAACGGTAAAAAAAAGTATGAGGTAAAATGCAAGTATATGAAGGAAAATTTGCCGAATTTCATAATTCATTATCACTGTATTGAGGCAATAAACCACATTAAGTGTTTTCTTTATGGGTAATGTTTAACATGCAGTTTTGCGCGTTCTATAACTTGCGAAACATGTATTGGTCTTTTAATAGCTGTCATTGTGTTGTGGGTCCTGGATGTGAAATGCCAAATTTTCTGCTGAATTTGAACCACTGAATTTATGGAAATGAATTTGTAAAGTAAAATAAAATGGACTGAAATTTGCCCGTCGAATATTATACATCATATTTCTAAACAGATTGAATACTTTGGAAGTGTATTCTGGAAGGTGAATATGAATGATTTAATTTTTAATTGTGAAATGTGTATGAAATCTTTTGAAATGAAATATTCACAGCTTAAATAATCAACTATGTTAAATTTCAGGACCTAAAAATGCAAGCCCTGAAAATACAAGGTGTTAAAATGCAAGCTCTGTTAATGTAATGCATTATTTTTTCAATTCTCGCTATTCAACATGCTTTTTTGTTTGTCATTAATTTTGTTCCATACAAGTAGTTAAACATTTGACAATTACTACTTTGTCAAACTACTTTGATTTAAATTTGCATCTAAAGATGCAAATATATAGTGTGCTTATAAAGAATTTTTCAATGATGCACAAAGGTGGGAATCAGAAAACAGACTGAACAGTTGCTATACCTAAATTGTGCTGTTCTATACCAACCTCAGCTTGTTGATGCTGTTACAATGTCTCTTTCCTATGTGGAAGTCCACCAGCATGGTTCTCCAGTCCTAAATACACTTAGCCAACAGTGCTGAAAAATAAATGCATGAGCAGTTTAATATACTGATTTAATAGTTGAAGTCTTCAGCCCTAATGTGCTGTAGCCTAGATTTATACTTTCTTAATGACAGAATACAAAATATTTTAGCACAGGAAATGATAAATGAACAGTAAAGTATTTCAGAGAGAGAGACCAACTGCCTAAAGTAATCATATCTTTCTCTATCAGTTATACTATTCTACCCTCAGCACAAAAGTTTTGTGCATGGCATCGCCACTTTTAGATGGGTTTTATCTCACAGTTCATGGGTAAAGCCTACAAGATGTGCTTTTCACCACTGAAACTTCTAATAAGTGATGTTTTATTAACAAATTTCGGGAGGAGCTCGCACAGATAATTAACACGGCCAATTCACCGTTAGCAATCACACTCTCTATCCAAGCACCACAAGAGAATCCCTTTAAATAGCCAAGCATTCCTACCTTCATTCATCTCTAGTTTTTCAGCATCCCTCCACCTCCCCGTCTCCTCACCTTCAGCTCGGGGGGGAGCGCTTATTGGGTTCGGGCCAAATGCCGAGCTCGGACCCCTCTCCCTGGGCAGGGGGGAGTGCCCCGGGCTCGGGAATGATTACCGAGCTCGGAGCCCTCTCCCGGACATTTACATTACATTTACATTTACATTTATTCATTTAGCAGACGCTTTTATCCAAAGCGACTTACAGGTGGGGAATACATCAAGCGATTTGTCCTAAAGAAGCAAAACGACCTACGAAGTGCTCAAAATACCATATAACAGGCATTGTTCAAATAAGTACAAGCTAGAGTCAAGTAGTGTCGAAAGAGATGGGTTTTCAGCAGTTGCTTGAAAGTTGTTAGGGAGTTGGCATTCCGGATAGCGGTGGGAAGATCATTCCACCAGCCAGGAACGGTGTAAGAGAATGTTCTGGAAAGTGATTTTGTGCCTCTTTGTGATGGTACAATGAGGCGTCGCTCACTGGCGGATCTCAGAGTTCTGGAGGGAGTGTAGATTGGTAGCAGTGAGTGGAGGTAGGCGGGCGCCGAGCCTGTGGTTGTTCTATAAGCAAGCATCAGTGTCTTGAATTTGATGCGAGCTGCAATTGGGAGCCAGTGCAGGGTGATAAAGAGAGGTGTGACATGGGCCCTTTTGGGCTCGTTGAAGACCAGTCGTGCTGCTGCATTCTGAATCATTTGTAAAGGTTTGATTGTGCATGAGGGAAGACCGGCTAGAAGAGCATTGCAGTAGTCCAGCCTGGAGATGACCAGGGCCTGGACAAGAAGTTGTGTGGCCTGCTCAGTTAGAAAGGGCCTGATCTTTCTAATGTTGTGTAGGGCAAACCAGCAAGATCGAGCAGTTTTAGCAATGTGGTCTTTGAAAGTCAGCTGGTCATCAAAGATAACACCAAGATTTCTGGCAGAACTTGATGGGGTAATTGTTAAAGTACCTAAGTTGATGGTAAAATCATGTTGTAGAGTCAGAGTGGCAGGGAAAATAAGGAGCTCAGTCTTTGCCAAGTTGAGCTGTAGATGATGTTCTTTCATCCACTCCGAGATGTCCGCCAAGCAGCCTGAGATCCGTGCAGCTACTGTTGGATCATCTGGTTGAAATGAAAGATAGAGCTGCGTGTCATCAGCATAGCAGTGGTAAGAGAAGCCATGTGCCTGTATGATGGGCCCCAGTGATGTAGTGTAAATGGAGAAGAGGAGGGGTCCAAGAACTGATCCCTGAGGAACCCCAGTGGCCAGATGATGTGCTTTGGATACCTCCCCTCCCCAGGCCACCCTGAAGGACCTACCTGTGAGATAGGACTCAAACCAGCGAAGAGGAGTCCCTGTGATACCCAGTGATGAGAGGGTGGACAGAAGGATCTGATGATTCACAGTGTCAAAAGCAGCAGAAAGATCCAGCAAAATGAGTACCGATGATCTGGAATCAGCTTTTGCAATCCGCAAGGACAGCACGCCAAATCCGCTTAACTTTTACGCTTAACTTTTACGCTGTTTATTATATGTAAGCGCGAACTCGTGAAACTATTTCTGTCATGACAACTCTCAGAGGGATTGGCATAGTAATGTACATGACAATGTTAATGTATTTGATCTTGGCAAAATAGATCTGCTAAGCTGCTGCGGAAGAGCAAGTCCTGCGACTTGCTACTACCAATACATCCACAACATGCTGCTGTGAGCATGTAGCAATACTGCTGCTACACATATAACATACATGAAATAACCCCCATATAACATACATGAATCACCTCGTAGCAGATCTATACAGGTGGAGCTGGGGAAGGTGAAGGGTTTCTGCAGCAAGCTGCAAACTGCTACAGTAAGCGCAAGTCATATATTTGAATGTTGAGCAGTCAGCTTACTGGCTACTGATACAGGAGACACCCAATCAGCTGTGCCATGTGATAATGATGTCATAGATCAGATTGAGTTAGACATATCATAGACGTTTCATTCCAGAACTTTGTATTGATTTATTTCTCAGTTTTCTTCACAGTCCATTATAGGCACTCATAAGCCAAAGTCTTTCTGATGAAAAGACATGACGAATACACTTCAACAATGATGTTTTTGTTTTTTTTAACAATGACAAATTATTCTTCTTTACATTGGGAAATGTTAGTGAAGGTTAGACTTTGCAGCACCATCTGTATATGATTTCTGAAACTTAGCTAATTGACAGGAACACTTTCGTAAAATATTAAGAAGAGTGTTATGTTTAACCATGCCTGTCAAGAGCATTTGGGACAAGAATGTTGCGTGCCAACAGATTTTCTTGTGCAACACAAAATTCTGTCCAAAGAGATTATTTTCAAAAAAAAAAAAAAAAACCTTATATTGATTCCTCATGTTCGTTCAGCTATTAAACAGACTCCTTAACATCAACGACACAGCTACCATTTATTGCAACTGCGTCACCACTGTCCAGCTAGGAACCAATGAAGCAAAGCTGACCTAAACAGATGACCTCAGCCCTTTAACGAACATGTGACACTTCTTGACGAAAATCTGCCCCTGGCATTCTCTGTCCCTGTCTCCTAAGTGATCACTTACATGCTCTTTGTGCAGAGAAGCATTAAGGTGTGACTGACTCTCTTGCCTTTAGCTGATCAGACAAGGGTCTGATGGCTCTCAGCGCTGCTGCGTTGCTATTGAGGTCTTCTGTTCACTCAAAGCATGTTTGATATGTCTTTGAAGCTTGCCAATATAGTTACGTCCCCTAAGTAGCTCTTAAAGCTGACTCATTCTCTCATGTTTTCCCTTTTCTAACTTCTTTCTTTCCTTCTTGCACTCTATTTGTCCACTTTGTCAGGTCTCATCAGCACAGAGATGAAGAAATGCTCTTTCCAGGGTTTGTGTGTGTATGTGTGTCCATCTCCCAGTAGTTCTTTTCTTCTTTTCTTTGTACTTTGCCCTATTTTTCTTCCATTAGACTCAATCCCCCCCGGATGTGAGACTTTACTTTATGTTTTGTCTTCTCAACATTTTCTACAACAATTAACGTGTACAAGAAACAGGCCACTGCCCTTGATACATAAGAGTTTTATATTTAAGTTAAGAAATTCAAGCTAAAACCACTCAATACATTCATTCTGGTACAGACATGATGTATTGAATTATCCTTATCACATTATCCTCAATCTTGTGTGGCAAAATAGTTTATTGTACCAATAAAAACAACTGTAACTTTAATTACTCACAAAAGACCAAACCTCAAACTGCAAGAATCAATTGTTCCACATTTGGGCAACGTTCTGTTGTGAGATAGATGAATACATTTAAACATTTCTATGCATGTCTTTTCAGAAACTACTGCTATTAAACACCGGAAGAACTAACAATATGAGTAAAATGTGATAGATAGATAGATAGATAGATAGATAGATAGATAGATAGATAGATAGATAGATAGATAGATAGATTGATAGACAGTGCAACCAAGCAACCAGGTAGCTGCCCTTACCAAAAAGTAGTATACTTCAAGTTTATTTTATTAAGTATACTTAAGTAAAGTTTAAGTATATATTTTGTATACTTTTTGTAGTAAGTATACAAATATCAGTGTTCTAGTAGTATAACTGTATTTCAGTACTCCTTGGGACAAAATTGGCCCACTTTAAAAAAGCAGTAAACTTTGAGTACACAACTAGTTTATATCAATGTACTGCAACTATGCTAAAAGTGAACTTATAGGTATACTGATAGTTTACTAATTAAATACTTGTAGTAGCATTTTTAGAACACTTTCAAGTATAGTCTGAGTAAACTACTAGTTTAGTAGTTTTACACTGCAAGTATACTCGTAAGTTTTTTTAAGTGAACTTTACATCATACATTGAGTATACTACTATGTCTCTATGTAGGTATATATTATATATATTTCGTTATATAAATATCTGAATATACAAAACATCAAAAGAAAGATCTTTTAAACAGGATATCTGCTTGTAAACAAAAGTTACATTTTTAATAAAGAAACAAACAACGTTTTGAACAAAAAGCTGAAAACAAGACTATGAATTTGATTCAGAATGATATAATCAAAACATAGATGGAGTTGATCAACACCCGAAAGCTTAGAGGAGAGCTCCACTTCCAGAACAACAATTCACAAATAATTTACTCACCCCCTTTTCATCCAAGATGTTCATGTCTTTCTGTCTTCAGTCGTAAAGAAATCATGGTTTTTGAGGAAAGCATTTCAGGATTTTTCTTCATATAATGGACTTCAGTTGTGTCCCTGATTTTGAACTTCAAAAAAGTAGTTTAAATGCAGCTTCAAAGGGCTCTAAACGAGGAAGAAGGGTCTTATCTAATGAAACGATCTGTCATTTTTTTTTTTGAAAAATAAAAATTTGTATACATTTTAAGCACAAAAGCTCACGTAGCACAGGCTCTTGGATGCACGTCCACAGGTCGTTCTTGAACGATTCGTTCATTTTGAACAAATCTTTAATGTGACTCGTGAAGAACGAGTCACCTTGGGGAGTGATTCGTTCAGTCGCGCATGCACAACATCCTATTAGGTTCTGTACTGGAATTAGTTTACCTGTTTCGAGTCTTCAGGTTTTTCAAGTCGTTCGTTCATCTTATGGGGCTGTCAGGTGATGCTGATTTTGCTAAAATTAACGAAATGACTCGAAAAAAAGATTAGTTCATTTTGCTGAACGAGACTCAAAGGTCCGAGTCAGTAAAACGATCCGAACTCCCCATCACTACTACGAATCACGTCTAAGTTCATAGTCTGTGTACTCCGGCTAAAAAAGGTAGAGCATGGCAAAAAACTCCATCTTATTTTCTCCTACAACTTCAGAATCGTCCGACATGTTGCTTGTAAACAACGTTCGACTTACTTGCACTTTCTTAGTCTTTGCACATTCGCTTTGTAAACACTGGGTCTGCAGTTCCGCCTACATTCGGCGTGACCTTTCGACATGATTCAATAGTACGTAACGTTGTGAACGCGCATGCCAGAACCTGTGTTACACAAGCTTTTGTGCTTAAAAAGTATACACATTTTTATTTTCCGAAAAAAATGACCGATCGTTTCGCTAGATAAGACCCTTCTTCCTCGGCTGGGATCATTTAGAGCCCTTTGAAGCTGCATTTAAACTACATTTTGGAAGTTTAAAATCGAGGCATCATATCAGTCCATTATATGAAGAAAAATCCTGAAATTCTTTCCTCAAAAACCATAATTTCTTTACAACTGAAGACAGAAAGACAAGAACATCTTTGATGACAAGGGGGTGAGTAAATTATTTGTGAAATTGTTGTTCTGGAAGTAGACTTCTCCTTTACCAGTCATTATTTTTCTTCATTGGTCGACATTTTATTCTACAACATTACACAGTTTTAATGCTGTTTTTTGTTTGATAGTAGATGTAGAAGCATTTGTTGTTTCAGTTTCTTCTTCACTTCTGTGTTTTTTTTGGTTTTTTTTTGGAAATTCTGTACAGAAGATGTGTTCTAGTGCCCCCTAACATACAACAAAGAAAACACATACCCTAGGAGCACAAGTATAGCTCAAATATATTTAGACTTTTCTAAGTACAAGGGAAGCATACTTAAATGTCATTTTTATTTTTAAATGTCAGTTTATTTCTGAGAAGTACATAAAGCCCATTTCTGAGAAGTACATAAAAAAGTAGACTAAAAGTATACTTTCCTATTTTAAGTTTAAAAGAAATATACTAATAGCATACTTGAATAAACAAACAAACAAACAAAAAAAGACCAAAAATAAAAAAAAACTTTACTATTTTGTAAGTGAATTTCAAAAAAGGGGGGGAGGGGGATTCGAGAATTCGAGAGCCTTTGACAGCTGGAGCATATTTACACAATGATGAGTTTTCCAAAGAGGACAGGGGTGGACAACCATTTCACACATCTGTAAGACTGGAATACAGACAGACAGATGACTGGGCAGGAAAAACAGAATGCCAGGGAGCAAAAGGAAGAGAAAGAGGATGTCATGATGGAAACGAGAGGAGGGGGAGAGAGAGAGAGAATGGTGAAGCAGCATGTTAACAGTGCTCATCCAGGGCTGGAGATGGTTGGCTGGCTGATCAGGGGGATGAGAGATGAAAGGGGCTCGCGCTCCTCTCGTTGACTGTCTGTGCGTGTGAGATACAATGTGACAGCTGAGCGGAGCTGGAAGGCCAGAGATGAATTCACAAATGCTAGCCCCAAGGATGAGCACGGGGTTAGGGATGAAAGGGTGGGGCTGGACGGATGTGAGGGTGCGCAGGAGGTGAGGGGGAAAAAGGGATCCCAGATTTTTCCTTGCAGTGGTCAGCTGCAAGGATATATGTAAAACAGTCATGATCTGTTTGCTTTCAGTGTTGGAATAGGCTGTTCTTCAGATTAATTTATGCAGGAAAATAATTGTCTAATGGTCTCAAAATGCCAAAGCGAGCAAAGACAGTAGACACTTCCTGTCTGTTGAGGCATAATTTAATTGTCTCATTTAAGGAAAACAAACAGCCCAGGCATGCTTGCACGTGTTTTTTTCAATGGATTATGAAAGACAACATACGAAGCATTTTAAGGCAGAGATTTTGCGATACCATTTTTTCAGTAGGCACATTTGTCGGCTGTTATCAGTAGGCAGGACTGCTTATGTTATTTGTGAGAATGATGAAAAACATGGAACAACTTGAAAAATGTGTCCCAAATTAGTCAAAACCTGGTTGTTATAGACACAACACAAAGTCAACCTCAATGTTTATTGCTTTACATTAATAACAAAATCAACAGACTCGTTATGGGTGTCTTTTTTAAACTTAGGGGGGTATTTACACAACACCATTTTCAGCAAAAAGCTTAAAAATCTTTTATTCATAAATTTTTTCATTTACACAACAACATTTTGGGGGCCTGAACATGCAAACTTCTGAAAACAGGTTTCACAGTGCAAGTTTTTTTTTTTAGAAACAATGCCATTATCATGACTGCATAAAGTACAAAAACCTGAATTTGTGAAAATGGTGACATCACGCACATGTGTAAAATGTGTTTAATCTATAGAAATGCATATGTGCGCAGTGACATCGCCAACTACTGGCCTGGCATGCATAATACAGCATTTTTTTGTTATTTTTGCAGATTTGTGTGAGTGGGTTTTGACAAAATTGCCATTTATACTTAATACTTTTTAAAAATGTAAAGGAAAACCTTTATGTTTTTAGTACATTTTAATATGTGTGTTCAGTTGTGAGACAAGTTCTCCCAGCTAAAACAGCAAACCACTGTAAGTTGCTTTAAGCTGTTTAGCAGGGTTTTTATTAGTTTGTTATAGGGCTGTCAATCGAATAAAATTTTTTATCAAATGAATTACATCACATGTAAATTAATTAATCTAATTAATCGCATATTATTCGCTATTTTTGTGTTAAATGAGAAAGTAGCAAGCAGACATTACAAATTGTAGCTTGTGAAAGAACGATTTGATTTGATTCAGCATAAAATGTATTACACATAAACGTTTAGGCTGCAATGGCCTAAAGTAAACTATGGAACATAAAAGAAAATAATTTGAGAAACATCTCAGTGTTTTTTGTTCATACAGTGAAAGTCATGGTAACCAAAACAGCTTTGTTACCAACAGTCTTCAAAATACTTGCAAAAAACTCACATGCACAGCATCTGACAAGTCGCAGGGTTTAATTTGGTTTGGTTTATGTATGTTTTTTTTTTCCTCTCAAAGATTTGGTAGCTATTGACTGCCGTTATATGACTGACAGACTGCAACGGTTTGAGTTAAAAATCTTTGTTTGTGTTCTACTGAAGAAACAAAGTCACCTACATCTTGGATGCCCTTGGGGTAAGCAGATAAATTCTCATCAAATTTTCATTTTTGGGGGAACTATCCCTTAAGTTCTTAGAACTATGTGGTGCGAAAGGCCCTTATCAAGTTCATATATGAGTTTTTTCCCCCACTTAATTGCCAGCAAAACAACTACATAATAAACTATAAAATCATCCTGACCAACCCTATTCAGATGCACATGTGTGGCTAACTATTCTGTCCTGTCAAAAAGTAAAAAGACAAAGTCGGTGTGACTTCTTGTGCCCCCATCATCACCACAGATGTGTTTTCATCTCTGATATATTCATTTTTGCAGTTGGGCTCAGTGTTCTGACACCTTCATAAGGAATCATGGGCATCTGAGGCCCAGGGGTCTTTAGAGGAATCAATTTAAATTGGTTCGACGGATGATGTGATTCCATCAGAGGGACCACAATGCATTACATCAGGGTCTGGGTTTGTGTTGCATCAGTAATTTTAATAAAAATACCATTTCTACCCCAGCACAGCTCTAACACCATCAATAGGCACTGCTGAGGCTAGATGAAACAGTGAGGTTTTATTTTTCTCCAGGGCCGGATGTAGGAAACAGGGAAGAGAGTATTAATATCTCTCTCTTCTCCCTCCTGAGAAAAAAAAAAAAAAATGCAGCAACCCACATTTGCCTGTTAAAAATATCCACACCCCACTGCAGGGACAAACCTATATACAGCATCTGTGCCCCGATGAAGAGAGTTCTCATGCCTCTCATTTACACTATAAGATCCCACCCTGCCCTCTTCCTCTGCTGTAGACGACTCAGCACTGGTTATCAAGCCCAATATGAATGAGCCACTCAAAAACTTAAACAATGATGTTCTCAATTTTTGGGAAGAAAAATTTACACTTAAAAAATTAATACTGAGTAAATATTAAAACTGTGAAACCAATGTAATATACCTTTTACATTACGCTAATGTAAGAGAAATATTTATTTTGGTGTGTCCAACTCTATCAATAAGAGACGTTTAGAGATTTTATTACGGTAATATAATTGTTTATAATTGTGGTACTTACAAAGTTACTGAATTACAACTACCACTGTGTATCTGTGTTTTTAACAGTGAAGAGTTTGGAATCAGTATTTAAGTCTTTGAAAAAAGTATAGTGTTTAATTAATCAAAAACAGGGTAAAACTTTTTTTCCATTTTCTGTTTTAAATTATTTAAAAATGCATTTTTCACCTGTTATAAAGCAAAACAGCATTTTTTTTAGCAGCCATTCCTCCAGTCTACTAAGAAAACACTGTTACAAGACTTCTCAGAAATCATTCTAACAGGGTAATTTGGTACCTGTTTTTGTTATTAGCACAGCTGAAAATGGTTGTGCTGCTTAATGAAGTGTGGAAACAGCAATAGAGTGTTGTTGTTGTTGGTTTTTTTCAGATGCTGAAGTATTGAGCACATTTGCATTTCTCACAAGTCACGTTGCACTTGCAAGTCAAACACAAGCATATTTCTGGAAACTCAGCAGTCTGGTGTTCTTTTTTAGAGATGAAGGCTATTCCATGTACTACTGTCTTAAAAGTAAAAAGTAAACTGGATCAAACAAGCACAGACAGAGAAGTGAATGGTCCAGATCCATAACAACAAGATGAGGAGCACATGAGAGTCTGTAGTTTGAGAAACAAACCCCTCACTGGTGCTCAGCTGGAAACTTCATTGAACAGTACACACTAAACAGCAGCTTCATCTGCAGCAGTGAAGAAAAGAAACACTGCTAGCCTAGAGTTTAAAAGATAAAGTCACTGGTGAATAAAAAGAAAAGGGCAGAATGGGAGAAAAACTATTGGATAGTTGCTTGTAAAGATATAAAAGCCAACAGCATCTGTCAGAACTACCACATGAAAGCATGAGATGAAATTTCACCAAACTTTCTTAATAAACACAACTGACAAGTGACCTTGCATCGTACATTTAAAAAATAAATGAATAAATAAAGAATATTTAAAGAACAAATAAAGAACTGTGTCATCCATGGTTTGATGAAGAACCTTTAACATCCATGGGAACTTTCCATTCAACTAAAGGTTCTTTATAATAGAAATATTTTTTTTATAGAAAGAAATAATAGAAAGAAATTGTTATTTTTAAGTACTGTTCACTGAAATCTTCTTTTAGGAAACCAAAATGTTTTTTTTCTATGGCATCCATGTGAAAAAAATGATTTTTTTGTGTATATTACGTACATGTTGATTAAATTATTAAATTAAATTAAATTAAATTAAATTAAATTAATTAAATTAAACTAAATTAAATTAAATTAAATACACTGCCTTTATTCCTCTTATTCCAAGCAAAATCAAGGAATAAACTGGTGTGAAGTGATTTCAAACATAAATTGGATCAAATTTATTTCGTAGTTTATTTTGGGAGTTCAAAACAACTTTCTGAAAACGTTTGCTTTGCCTGTTAAACACAGTTTTAAGTCCTATTGGTCCATGGTGATGACATAAGGGGTAGGTGATCTCTGGGGCTCCACCCCCTTTCACAAAGAAATCTTCTCCCATTAATTTCTTCTGTTCAGTCCATTACGTTCAGACATGATTAAAAACAAACACTGAAGAACTGATGTATAGTAGAAAGTTTATATGTAATTTTAATTGAAATCGACTATTTTTTACATTTAACATTGTCAATTAACAATTAATCTTCACACACCTGACGGCAATCGGTAGGTGCCTAAGAAACAAAGACCAAAAAGGTCAAAACTGAACAGCAAAAACAAATCGCACACTACCAACCTATGCAAAAAGTATTAAAAAACATTTATTTAGGACGTTTCGGTCGCATGACCTTCATCGGGTATTTTCAAACATGTAATTACAAACTCAATCACATTTAAAAAAAAGACATCGTGACCAATCACTGCAAAGGACCATCGATTAAAATCAGTGCACAATGGGTACATTATCAACTCAAAACACAAAAAAATTTAATACATATACATATACATAATGTGATGTTGTAATGCATGTGGGTTTGTGTGTATATGTATAAAAACATGGGTAATATTTTTTTTTTTGTTGTTTGTTTTTTTTTGAGTTGATGATGTACCCATTGTGCGTTGTTATCAAAAGGGGAAGTCCACTTCCAAAACAAAGATTCACATATAATTTACTCACTCCCTTGTCATCCAATATGTTTATGTCTTTCTTTCTTCGGTCGTTTCTTTGATTTAATGTGAAATGAGCATTTGACATTAAAAAAGTATATCAATTGTATTATTTTTATGAAAATAACAGATCGTTACGCTAGATAAGACCCTTCTTCCTCGGCTGGGATCTTTTACATCTACATTTGGGATTGTTTGAAGTCACATTTAAACTGCATTTTGGAAGTTCAAAACCAGGGCACCATATCAGTCCATTATATGGAGAAAAATCCTGAAATGTCTTCCTCCAAAAACATAATTTCTTTACGACTGAAGAAAGAAAGACATGAACATCATGGATGACAAGGTGGTGAGTACATTATATGTGAACCTTTGTTTTGGAAGTGGACTTCTCCTTTAATCGATGGTCCTTTGCAGTGATTGGTCACAATATTTTTTTTTTTTAAATGTGGTTGAGTTTGTAATTGCATGTTTGAAGATACCTGATGAAGGTCATGTGATCGAAATGTTGTAAATAAACATTTTTGATTTTTGATACTTTTTGCATAGTTTTGTAGTGTGCAGGATTTGTTTTTGCTGCTATACATGTGACATGACTTCACTGGAGGACCAAATTTGCAGAGATCCGATGCTCCAATATGTCATTTTTGTTGCAAGCATGCAGCGTATATTTACATGTTCATCTAAACACCACTTTTGGGAACATGGGTACAGTCAGGATGTTTGCTAACAGCAAACTGCTGCTAAGGTATTTCAAACTTCCTTTTAACCCTAAGTGAAGAACAGTTCATGTAATTGGCTCAATAATAATTGCACCTGGAACTGAATGACTGATGAGTAAAGAAAAAATAGAATGATTAGCTTGATGGGTAGAGAAAGAAGTGCAATGGAAATCATAAGGGAAATTTTTTAATTGCTTTGCAGGAAAAGACACTATGACATAACATTAATTACAGGAAGTGGAGCAGTTAAGAGTTGATAGCGTGGGATTCCTGCTCTTATTCACTTTACTGCACCATTACAGAGTGACGTAATCTGTGCAGCCAACTTTATTATGATTGGATGAGGGTGATTTATTGCAAGTCATGGGGAGGAATGACAGGGGAAGCCCTTTTCCTACACTTCAGCTCTTGAGAAGAATTGGATTAGTGTAGAAGCAAAAAAATAAAAAAATAAAAAAATAAACGCTTCTACTACATGCATTGCTTGTGTGCACTCAATGGCCTTCTCATCTCACTCATACAGAACCATATATGTGACCCTGTAGACCACAAAACCAGTCATAAGCATCTATTTTTAAAAATGGACATTTATACATCATCTGAAAGCTGAATAAATAAGCTTTCCATTGATGTATGTTTTGTTAGGATAGGACAATATTTGAAAAAATCTGGAATCTGAGCGTTCAAAAAATGTAAATATTGAGAAAATTGCCTTTAAAGTTGTCCAAATGAAGTTCTTAGCAATACATATTACTAATCAAAAAATAAGTTTTGATATATTTACAATAGGAAATTTACAAAATATCTTCATGGAACATGATATTTAATATCCTAATGATTTTTGGCATAAAAGAAAAATCGATAATTTTGACCCATGCAATGTATTATTGGCTATTGCTACAAATATACCCACGCTACTTAAGATTGGTTTTATGGTCCAGGGTCACATATGACTAATAAGTTAATTCCTGTCTCAAAGATACATTACTGCAACATTTAAAGTATGTAACTGACAACTCAGGGCTGTTAGGGGCACTTTTTCTGTAAGGGATTTTTTCCCCTCCCTGAGCAGTTTACTCACAGTCAACCTTCAAGGGCCTCCCTATAACCTCAGGAGATCTCACACTGTTGCAACAAAAGTTTCTGTGGTGTCAGACTGGTTAATGCAATTCAGACTGGCACTTTACCTTGGACTAAGAGTAAGGAGGTGTGTGACATGTAAGGAAGCCTTTAAAAATACATTCACAAAGAGCTTTTAACAGACTGCACCAAAGCGCTGCAACATCAGTCGCACACAACGACAAGCTCTCTTTCTGCCTCTTTGACAAGTGTGCTGTTTCCAAGGCCGCCAAGTATGTTTATATTTAATTCAAACAGTAGTTTGCATAGAATCTTGTAAAACCCCAAATGCATTTTATTGTACAATGCAACGATCGCAAGATTTTTGCTCATACAGGCAGGATAGTCTTACACTACGAACGATAACTATAGAGGTTATAAAAATCATTCTAATTCTATGAGATTAGGAATTTAATAACGACAACAACACAGAGGAACACTATCATTGATATTACCCTCACAATGACTTTTCGGTAACACTTTATTTTGATAGTTCACTTTAGACATTGACATTAGACATTTAGACACTGTAAAAAACAATTTGTCACGTCAAATTAAAATAATTTGTAAACTGGCTGCCTTAAAATGTTAAGTTCAGTCAACCGAAAAAAAGTTTATTCAACTTGAAATGTTAAATTATACTAAGTGACAACTTATATATTTGAGTTGAATCAACTTAAAATTTTAAGGCAGTTGGGTTACTTGTTAAGTTTAGCAAACACAAATATATACGTTGTTACTTAGTACAACTTAACATTTCAAGTTGACTAAACTTATTTTAGTTGAAATAAGTTTAAAAAATTTTAATTAAAATTTTAAGGCAGCAGTAACCGATTATTTTAAGCTGACTTAAATTGTTGTTTTTTTTTTTTTTTTTTACAGTGTTCTAACAGTAAGTAACTTTGCAACTGCATGTCAACTAGTCATTAGAGTATTAGTAGACTGTCTGCTTAATATGTTCTAACACTCTTCTAACTGTGCAATTATGTCAACTTATTCTACTAACCCTAAACCTAACCTAACAGTCTGTTCTGAGAGTTAGTAGACATGCAGTTGCAAAGTTACTTATAGTTAGTAGAATGTCTGAAGTGAACTATCAAAATAAAGTGTAACCAACTTTTCAACTGATGAATGATCAAAACATTGATAGCCAATCAGAACTGACCCAACTTTAGAGAGTTCAAGCATTTAAAGCAGATGATGACACTTGTTGGTGCACAAATGTGCAAAACAGCTTGTCACTGGGGTAGCGCTCTCAATTATTAGTTTGCTAAAACAATGCTTAAATAGCTATTTTTCCACTGGTTAATATTATTATAAATTACATCAGCAGAAAGGACATGTCAAATATTTGTTAAGTAATATTAAGAACGTAAACACTATAAAAAAAAAAGTTGTTTGGGCTGACTTAAAATTTTAAGTTTAGTCATGAGTTAGTTAAGTTGTACTACATGAAAACGTGGATATTTAAGTTGAGTAAACTTAAAATTTTAAGGCAGCACAAACACTTACTTTTTAAAGTTAAAACAACTTTTTTTTAAGTTGTTTTTTTTTGTTTGTTTGTTTTTTACAGTGCATGTCCATTCAATTTCACGTTGACTTTATGAGTCTTCTTGTTGTGTGTGGGAACCACCTCAATATCCACCTAAGGGTCTTAGAGCTAATCCTATTCTTAATGCTACCAAATGACATTTCCTTCTGAGACTATTCCACATGGCCAAAACAAGCTTGCACAAAAGCTAACAAAGAAAATGTGACATTTACATTTGTGTTTTTGGCAGATGCTTTCTTACCAATGCGGCTTACAAGAAAGCACACGATTAGGAAGGAAACAAAAACTGTCGTCTCCGTTTTAAATGGCACACCCACAGGCAATTCATGGACCTTATGCTGCATATTGCACAGACATAGTAAAATCTGCCGGTTACATTCTGGGGCCTGATTCACAAAACATTTTTTAAGAATAAAATTCTTCTTAACTGCTATTTTCTTCTCGTTTTTACTCTTTTATTCTCAAAAACATTTCTTAAAGATGATCTATTATGCAATAATCACTTTTATAAGATGTTTGAACACAGCTGTCTGGCCACAGCGTGTGAAAACAACCAGCCTATAATGGTAAAAATCCACCCACTTTTTTTTACAATCCCAAAAAAATCATGAAAAGCCTCTCAGAACAACCAATTTCAACCAATAGATTCTCCCTACGTACTGTAGGAAAACAGGCCCGCCCATTTGTGACCATCTCTGCCCTATTAGCATAAACACAGCCCTGAGTAAACAGCAGCAGTCCGTCATTACTGGAGATATACAATGTCAGTGCCAAAGAGGCATTACAAGTGCTGTGTTTTCTGATGCACCAATGAACACAGAGTTTCTATAGACCCTCCATCTGAGCCACTGAGGACACTGTGGCAGAATTTCTTTTTTAAGAAGAAAATGTCCTTCGGTAGGCTAAGGTAAAGGGATAAACAGAAAAATATTTTGTCTCATATCCTAAAAGTGACTATTTTAACCCTCTGGGGTCGACAAACACGGTGGCTATAAAGCTATAAAAAATTATCTGTAGGGTATTTTGAGCTAACACTTACACGTTCTGGGGACATCAGAGAATGATTGTACAACAAAGACTATAAATATACAAAGACAGTTCACTCCTATATTTACGAATGGGAGAATCTACAACGCGCAATATGGTGGAATAGTCCCACTTCCTAATTGAAACAGCCAATCACTGATTGGTAAAGTAATTGCATCACTGCAGCATCAGTTAGAAGCGTTGCAAATATGGCCACTGAGTAAACAGACTTTCCCTGAAAGGGACTTTGTTTTACATCTTGTAAAAAGGCCATAAGAAGTCACCTTTAAAGGCATAGTCCACCCAAAAATGAAAAACAACTTTCATTAATTACTCACCCTCATGTCGTTCCAAACCCAAACTTCATTCATCTTTGGAACACAAATTAAGATATTTTTGATGAATTCTGAAAGAGCTTTCTGACACTGCATTCTGAGACAGAAATGCATCTACCACGTTCAAGGCCCAGAAAGGTAGTAAGGACATTGTTAAAATAGTCCATGTGACATCAGTGATTCAACCGTCATTATTTTTGTTTTCTTTGCACACAAAAAATAACAAAAAGATTGACTTTATTCAACAGTTTCTTCGACGCGCATTTAGGAGAGTACCAAAATGCATGCGTGCTGCTGATACAGAAGCCGGCATTATTTTTTTATTTTTATGTTGTTGTTTTTTTTTTTTTTTATGTAATTTTGGTAACACTTTACAATAAGGACACATGTCAGCTGATGCCTTAACTTTGTTAACATTAGTAAATAAAAATACACCTGTTCATTGTTAGTTCATAGCTCAAGACTTTTTTTAATAATAATGTTAACAGACACAATGTTAAAGGAGCCCATTTATGCTCTTTTACAAAGTCTTGATTTTGTTTTGGGGGTGTACTAGAACATGCTCTCATGCTTGGTAAACGCATTATTTTTCACATAATTTACATCATTACAATACCTTTCTCCCCAGCCTGGCACAAATGGCTCAGTTAGTTCTGGATTGGATGAGGGCCCGCCTTTCGAAAAACAAAATGTGTTGTGATTGGTCAGCTGTCCCAGTGCATTGTAATTGGAGAACAGCTTAGACGGTGTTTCAGTATAGCCACGCCCCTTGCCAAAGTTCCCTGTACAACTATTAGCGCAAGCTAGATTAAAGCGATTTTTATGTCATATTTTTCTTACGAAAACACATTGATTCGCTACAGGAGCCCTTTATTTTTTTTAAAAACTAAATATCTCCCTTTGGAGTGTACTTTGAGATTTGTAACTTTGCAGATCTTTTTTATGCCCAAACATACAGACCACACACTGACTAAAATTAAAAAAGTGAAAAAGCATAATAGGACCCCTTTAATGTTTAGGAAGTGGCTATTTGCATTAAATGTAAATAGCGATAGAGGCTAGTAAGAGGACAACAGCATGCGCTTTATCGTCTATGCACGCCGTTGTTGGATAATCACCTTTTGTAATGTTGACTAATCCAATCACACATTGGTAGGCGGAGCTAGGCAGGCTATTTGCACTTAATGTAAATAGACATTCCGTAATTGTTATGTATTTGTAAATATTAAAATGATCTAAGACTTATAAATGTTTTTTTTTTTTTTTTCATTAGTGTTTAGCTCATGCTAACTAATGTAGTTAGCTAATGTTAACAAATGGTACCTTAAGTGTTACCAAAATTTCTTAGCTTCTTTATCGGGAAGATTTTCATGAATCCAGTCCCAGATTTACAGACTGTTTATAAAGTTACCTGGGTGCTACTATTAGCTAATCACATTTGCAGAAATTTTTCAGTAAAGCCCCATCTCCTATGCTAAATAAGAGTGCTCATAATACAGAAAATGAAAAACATATTTCATAACATATGTGCCAAGTTTTTAAATGTACACTCCAGGAGTAGCAAATGAGCCTCACATTATGTAGTTTGCATATAGTAGAGGACAAAATTTAGTTCCATGCCTCCTGTCTAATTGCATGGGATAAGCTGCTATTGCATTCAGGCACTATTAGCATGCACTAATGGGACTCAAAGAGGGAGACTCAGGGCTAATTACACTGTCTGCTCATTAGTGGGCCATGGGGGTTGGAGCAACAGAAAGTGCTTGTAAATAACAGTAGTTTCAGCCTGGGAGGCGCTGAAAGATATTGGGAGACTCGTGAAGGATGTGTGAGGAACGGGACTCTTTCCAAACCAACAGCGAAATCGTTAAAAGGATGAGCCGACTGCACTGTTGACTTTAAAATGGTTGTGTCAGCGTTACAACTTCTCACAAGTCTCCAGATGGCTGTTTAGAGGAAAAAACATGACACGCAGAGACAAGACAGAGTCAACAATCAGCAGAAATCCTGCAGTATTAACACCTGAAGAAATCTTTTCTGCAGAGATCTTTAGAGTGTGATATTAATTAGGTTTAAATGAAATGAAGATTAATAATAATAAGAAAAAGAAACTCCATTAACATTTAACAAGCGGTAAAATGGCGTAACACAAACAACAGCACCTCTGGGCTAAATACTAAATCAGACCTAATTAAGATGGCGGAAATTATGAATATAAATGAACGCGGAACCCTTCAGGACGGATAGGCACACGTACACACTCATGCACACACAAACAATCACATTCTCACCATCTACACAAAGAAATTAAGAATAACCTGTACAGGTGCTCATTACAAATGGATGTCAGACAACGCACTAATGAACCTCATCGGAAGGGGCAGCGATTTATTAGAACTTATAAACAGAGCGGTTAGTAAAAGCATTTAAATATAAAGCTTTTTTTTCTATGCTACAGTGAATGTGTACTGGGATGCACATATTGCATATAGTTCACTTCCAGAACAAGATGTTCATGTCTGTCTTTCTTCAGTCGTAAAAAAAAAAAAAAATGAGGAAAACAATTCAGGAATTATCTCCATATAGTGTATCAGGATTCATCCTACATCGCTGTTTTATCTTTTTTTGTAAAGGATGTTTAACCTTTTTTGCATTTTCACTATGTAAACACTGGGTCGGTACTTCTGCAGTGATGTAGGATGATTTTGAAGTTGGAGGAGAAAATTATTCCTTATTCCTTAGCTGGGATCATTTAGAGCCCTTTGAAACTGCATTAAAACTGCAGTTTGGACATTCAAACTCGTTGAGCACCATTGAAGTCCACTACATGGAGATAATTCCTGAAATGTTTTCCTCGAAAAACATAATTTCTTTACGATTGAAGACAGAAAGACATGAACATCTTGGAGGACAAGGGGGTGAGTACATTATCTGTACATTTTTGTTCTGGAAGTGAACTTCTCCTTTAAATTACCTTACCAAATACTTCCTTTCCACGTTTTTTTGGTGCCTTCTGCCTATTATTATGTGTTCAAAAATTGCTTTATGTTGTGGAAATCTAGGCTCTGTTCCAAAAATATGATTTTTAGAAATCATAGGCACACTCTTGAGAAAGAGGCTGTTCCAGCATTATATATTCTTTTAATTGATCTCCAGGATCGGGATTTGGACCAACTAAGTTTTTCTTTTTTTCTTTTTTAACTGACTGTATTATACTATATACTGAGCCTGATCCTTATTTTACGTCAGCTGTCATGCCGAAGTCGTGCAGTAGGTGAGTGCTGTTCTAGCACCTTACACACACACACTTTCGAGCATGTTTAATGTATTTGATGCACACGTAAGTAACAAATCACTTAAATCATTATTTAATTACTATTTACATTTACTGTATGCGAGACATTGTTCTAATGCGGTGCTATGGGTTACGTCTTACTTCAGACCTGGAATTCTAAATTATGATCACAAAAATGTTCATGGCCCCCAGAATATTTTGTTATGTGAATATCTGAATATACAGTGTTGTCAAAAAACGAAGAAGAGAACCTCTGCTTAAAGGGGTCCTATTATGCTCTTTTACAAAGTCTTGATTTTGTTTTGGGGGTGTACTAGAACATGCTTTCATGCTTGGTGGTTCGAAAAACGCATTATTTTTCACATAAACAAATGGCACAAATGGCTTGATTAGTTCCAGGTTTAATGAAGGCCCACCTTCCGAAAAACAAAATGTGTTGTGATTGGTTAGCTGTCACACTGCGTTGCGACTGGCAAGCAGCTTAGACGGTGTTTCAGTACTGCCACGCCCCTTGTCAAAGCAGCAAGTTCCGTGTACAACTGTTAGCGCAAGCTAGATTAAAGTGATTCTTACGTTTTAAATATGGATTTTTTTCTAACAAAAAATGCATTGATTCGCTACAGGAGGCCTTTATTGACCCCCTGGAGCTGAGTGAGGCACTTTTATTATTGATGGATTCACTTTATTGGACTTGTTTTGGACTGATGAAGAGAAACACCAGCCTATGCCGTTCTAAAGCTTGGGAGTGCCAGGATAATTTTTAATATAACTCCAATTGCAATCACCTGAAAGAAGTAAGTTATATACACCTAGGACACATGGAGGGTGAGTACATAATACGCTACAGTAGTGTTGGTGTCACGAATCTGGTCGGTGTTCTGCGGACCGCTCACCACCGACCAGATTCGTGACATGACGCAGAATGACGGGGAATGTAGTCCGGGGTGTGGTGCAACAGTCTGTGTGTGTCTGTGTGTAATAATGGAGCGAGAGCGACATCTGGTGGTGAGCGGTCCGCAGAACACCAACCAGATTCGTGACAGTTGGGTCCTATCGTCAGCCTGCGAGATCCCGATACATGATATTACCATGATAATTTAACTATTTACATACTTTGTTTCATTGCCCAAAACCTGCTCTAGCATAAGGTTAAAAGCAGCCTAACATTAACATTATCAAAGAACATCATCACTGATTAGCCTAGTCTAGTGCAAGTTTATGCATTTTAAAAAACACTTGTGTTATAAGTGAAGCTATTTACACTGTATATTGAATAAATCTCCTACCACACACATGTCTGCGGCACGTTGCGGCTCCGACACGGCCACCGGAGATAATCGAGGCCACTCTAGTCAATGCTTGTGTTTATACCCGCCACGCTGTGGCTCGTTGAAGCATCTCAGAAGCTGCTCTCCACACTGCATCGCTAAGTTAGGCTGATCCCCCACCTCGTCCCTACCAACCCCCCAACCATTCAGATTTATTTTAATGACATTCATTCTTCGATGACCATGTGAACAACAACATCATGCTCATTGCTGTAGCCTACATGCCCAGTGTGCAGGAATGCTCATGACATGTATTTTTAGTTGTGTAGTGTTGACAGAGATCGTTTCGGAAATGCACTGACAATGGCAGTGTAGACATAGATCATTTTCATTTTAAAACGAAAACGCACTAGTGTAAACAGGACCATATAGATGGAGTAGATCGCTTCCATCAACACATCCAAAGCTAGCATGGTTCTAAACCACTTCCTGGATTGACTTTTCATTTGGAAACAATTTGATTTATATAATGATTAATCTTTGATGATCGCATTATTTTACATATGCATCTGCTTACATATGCAATTTTCTTTGTTTTGCATATGCGTTTCTGCTTTTTCTTTGCTTTTTTTTTATTCAGACATCCAAAAGATGCATAACTGCACCTCCTACCGTACACCAGTGAAAACACGGAAAGACGGAAAATTCTGTCATTGGTGGGGAATTTTATATCAGTACTCCTATATTCATAATTGTAACCACATAGTTTACAATGTCTACCATTGCAATATGTTTACATGAACCAATATATGAGCAATATCTCATGAGTAGGCACGAGATATCACTCTGTATCAGTATGGCTGTTATATGGCTGCAGGCACAAGGCCAAGTGCTGTAGGTAATCACAGCCTAGCTGATATGGAGTGATATCACATGACTACGAAATATTTTGAAGAATGTCGGTAACCAAACAGTTGATGGTAGCCATTGACTTCTTTTTTTGTTCCAATCTACTGAAGTCAACGACTACGTCAACTGTTTGTTTACCAGTATTCTTTAATTTTTAATTCTCTTTAAGTGGGTCAAAATAACATTTAGTTTGCATTTAAAGGGACATGTACTCGCTAGGTTTTGGAACAGAGCCCTACTGAAGTTTGTCTTTGATTTACTATTTTCACTATAGACCTCATGGCTTTCTAAAGGCATCGTGCTAAACCAGCAATGCAGAGCCACCCCCACTTCAATATGCATTTCAGTGGTATCACATTTTACAGATACGAGGCCTTGAGCACATAAAATGTAGGAATTTAATGTAAATCCTATAGACCTGTGCCACAAAGTATAATATCCAACAAGTGATTTATGAATTCCTCTTCAGATTTTCCCCGGCCTCCATACACTGAGGTCTAATTACTCTCAGCGGTCTCTTTTTCCTCTGTATGTGCCATGCTCAAACTGATGTGCATAATTTATTTACCTCCCGACAGTTTTTGAATAAGAAACAGAAACACTGCATAACCTTGGTACATTCACCAAGTGCAGTCATCTCACTGTCACTTTGAATAGAAGGAAGTCTGGATATGCTAATCCAGTGAACACACAGTCGTGACTCCCTTTTGTTTGTCATCAAGAACTTTGGCTGTGAATACGGAAACAGGCTATGGCTTGCTCTATATTGACACATTTTTAATATTCATTTTATGGGCAGCATAAGGCGTGGATCAGTGGTTCTCAACCAGAAGGCCGGGCCATTAAAGGCCTTAATAAACTTCCAGCCTAAAAAAATGACCTAAAAATATTTAAAATAAGAAAAACAGCCAAAAATCAAAATATAATATTTTAATTTGCTCCCTTAACAGCTGTCAGTACTTATCTACTTATGTATTTACGTATATATGTATTAATTCATTTATTCATTCATTTTTTGCAGTTTTGCAAATCTAGATATCTAAGGAAGCCAAATTTAAAAAGTCTTAGAAGTCTTAGTTCTATTATTACTTAGTATTATTATTTTACATTGGAATTAATTTAATTTAACCAATTTTAACTCCAATTTTCTAGTTAAATAAGATTCAACTAGAAAAAAGGTAAGCTGAAATGAATTGTATCTTACATTACAAGCTTTTAAGTTAAATTACATTTTTAACAGTATTATTTTAACTCCATTGACACTCCAAGTCCTACTTTCTGTAAATAAAGTTTTTACACAAGCAGTTTTGCCATTACAGCAAAGAAATATATCAGCCTACATGGGGCTAAAAGGTTGAGAACCAGTGTAGCGAACCAGAGAAAAGCACATTAATGAGAAACTATGTTATTAAAGCATGTTTAAAGAGACCTTATTGGCTTTATTGTTTGCTAGGACGACATGACAGGGCTATCACATGGCCATTTTTATGCACTAAACAGTCCAAGAGTTCAATACATGTTCCATTGTGCTAGTAATGCACATAATCTGTGCTGGGTTAATGAACAGAATGAGTGTTTTCAGTGCCCTGGGCAACATCCTACCTCTCATATTTAGGGACAGCACCTCCCATAATACAGAAATTAATATTTCACAGGGCTACAACACCCATCAGACAAATGCGTGTGGACGTCCCGTCAATACGTGGCTGAAAGATTGATGAAATATGATGGCTGTGGGCAGGCCATGAACCTGTGTGAGTGGGCGTTGATACACAGGCTATTTTGGGTGAGTTTTATATATTTTAGCTGGGAGCCACAGTCGGGTAGGCAGACGCACGTCATGGTTTCCTGGTAATTTAGAGCCAACAGCTTCAATGCAATGCACTGACTTGCCATCTTAAGATGAAAATATTGGGTGAAAGACAGTGGAATGTTTTGCTTCACATGAAATATTACATTTATCCCTAAATATCCTCCTTGTTGCTTTTCATTCACATAGACAAAATAGGAAATATTACAAAAAATATCCTTAATTTATGAAAATAACTTGCAACTCCAGTGATTCTATGATAAATCGGAACTCAAAAGCTTCCAGCAGCCTAAACTGGTTTGCTTGTGAGGCTGAACTGGTCTGTTTGCTGGTTTTATAGAGGTTTTGGACACTTTTCAGCTTCACTTACATGCACTTACATGAAACAAAATGTACTTACCATGCTGGTCATGCAAGAACTGGGATTATTTCAGCTTCCAGGAACTGTGTACAGATCCTTGCAACACCGTACATGGGGCCGTACATTATCATGCTGCAACATTCATATGAATGAATGGCACAACAATGGGCCTCAGGATCTTGTCATGGTATCTCTGTGCATTCAAAATACCATCAATAAAATTCACCCATAACCCCACCGCCACCATGGGCCACTCGATCTACAACGTTGACATCAGCAAACCACTCACTCACAGAACCCCATACACGCTGTCTGCCATCTGCCCTGTACAGTGAAAACCAGGATTCATCCGTGAAGAGAACACCTCTCCAAAGTGCCAGACACCATCGAATGTGAGCATTTGCCCACTCAAGTCAGTTACGATGACGGACTGCAGTCAGGTCGACACCTCGATGAGGACGACGAGAATGTAGATGAGCTTCCCTGAGAATTCTTTGGTTATGCAAATCGATTGTTGCAGCAGCTGTCCGGGTGGCTGATCTCAGGCGATCTTGGAGGTGAAGATGCTGGATGTGGAGGTCCTGGGCTGGTGTGGTTACATGTGGTCTGCGGTTGTGAGGCCGGTTGGATGTACTGGCAAATACTCTGAAACGCCTTTGGAGACGGCATATGGTAGAGAAATGAACATACACAGGCAACAGCACTGACGGACATTCCTGCAGTCATGCCAATTGCACGCTACCTTAAAACTTGTGACATCTGTGGCATTGTGCTATGTGATAAAACTACACATTTTAGAGTGGTCTTTTATTGTGGCCAGCCAAAGGCACACCTGTGCAATAACCATGCTGTCTAATCAGCATCTTGATATGCCACACCTGTGAGGTGAATGGATTATCTTGGCAAAGGAGAAGTGCTCACTAACACAGATTTAGACAGATTTGTGAACAATATTTGAGAGAAATAGGCCTTTTGTGTACATAGAAAAAGTCTTAGATCTTTAAGTTCAACTCATGAAAAAATGGGGGCAAAAACAAAAGTGTTGCGTTTATAATTTGGTCAGTGTAAGTACAATGGCTACTACTAAGTACTTAAGTAATTACTCTGTATTATGGACACCTTAAAATAAAGTGTTACCAAGGGCTGCATGATAAATTGCATGCGATTGTCAGGCGTGTTTAGTTAGTAAAGCCGGTACTTTGATTAGTAGTAAATCTCCATCACGTGTGTTCAGCTAGAGTCGTACTAATTGCGCCTACAGCAGCAATTAACAGAGGGACATTAAGATCGTACTAATCAAAGTACTGGCTTTACTGACTAAAAGCGCCTGACAACCGCATGCGATTTATCGTGCAGCCCCAGAGTTACCTAACTTTTTTTTTTTTTAAATAAAATTTAACTTAATTATAATTCACAGTTATATTGAATAGCAAATTCAATTACATTTCTTGACTAAAAAAAAAGTTTCATCCCACTTTATATTAGGTGGTTTTAACTACTATGTACTTACATAAAAAAATAAGTACAAAGTACTTATTGTGTTCATATTGTATTGCAAAACACTTGCTGCTATTGAGGTAGGATACGGATAAGGTTAGGGACAGATTTGGTGGTGTGGATAGGTTTAAGGTGTAAAGGATGGATCAACAGCGCAATTAGAAATGTACTTACAGAAATAAATTACAGATGTAATTACATGCAGGTATTTTTTAAAATTTAAGTGCAATGTAAAAAAAAAATGTATGTGCACAATAAGTGCATTGTACCAAATGATTAATTAAAATATAAGTACATAGTAGTTAAGGGCACCTAATATAAGGCTTGTATGCATTTTAATAAAATGCTAATCATTAATATCAAGTCAGACATGTTTATCGTATTTACGAGTCAGTGAATCTGTGAGTTGCTTGAAGTTTGTGAAACTATTCAATTGGTTCACTGAAAAAAAATGAGACTTTTTAAAAATGGTTGGTTCACAATTCGAACACTGCTACCATGGTTTACTTCACAACAAAATACAAAAGATTAATCGCATCAAGAATGCAGGAACACCATTAGCGCTGACATCCAGTAGCTCATATGCTGGAGGACACTGAGTAAATAAGTAATCTAACTGCAAGCATCGCTAGCACTGATTGCCTCATTACAAATGATTAACATGCCTCTTCGGCTAAACTTAGCATGGCAATGTGTACAATTAATTAACAATCTATTAGCTAAAATGCCATTACACACTCCATGTACTCTTTCCTGGTGCTGATGAAGCATTTTCTGAATTTATCAACATACATATCAAATCAGATGCATGCAGACATAATTAGCAAAGACAAAATCATTTCAGACTGTAAAAATGTATTCTCACACACGACTGTGACCTCTGCGCTGATTGCTGCACCTCCTGGTTTATCTCTGCGGTAGAGAGGTAAAGGTGAAATGGTTGGATGAGAGAAAAACAGGACAGCCTCCAGAGAGTTCACTTCTTATTTGAAGGTTAGCTTTGCAATTTTTATGCCGATATAAGTCTGCTGCTTGATTCAATTATTCCATAAAGCCTCCGCCCGCAATTAATTTACACGCCAAGCGTTGCCAACAAGATTGAGGATTCTTTGACCTTCTTTTACACGCTGTAAAATACTTGACTATACAAATAGCTTTCTGCTACAATTACTTTGCTAAATGCAGGTTTCAGTCTTCTGCCCATTTCATCACTGACTCCTGAGGCCTAGATGCTCTTCGGTAACCAAGGCTCTGAAATCTAATTTATATAAAAAAGAAAATGCCATACCAACAGCCATGTTTGTGCACTGCTCAAAAACTCATAGAGGGATCTTAAATTAGCTTATTCTGATATTGCCAAGTAGGATCCTGGATGTTCCTGAATCAACTCATGCTCGGGGTCTGAAGTTTGGGTATAGGATTAAGCTAGTTTAATTTATTTTTGGTACTTTTCAAATGACTTTGTTATTAAACTTTGCCAAAAGATCCAAACTCAGCCTTAATTTATTAAAATCCATAATAAGAACATGAATTATGTTTATTAATTAATGTTTATTTCCACAAATTTTGCCCCTGATATGTGTTAAAGAAGAGCATCCACTACAATTCACCAAGCTTGGAGTTTGTTTTTTTTAAGAAATGAATTATTTTGTTCAATAAATTGCATTAAATTGATCAAAAGTGACAATAAAGACATGTTGAAGAAAAAAATATTTTGAACTTTCCATTGATTAAAATAATACTTAAAAAATTAGTTTAGATAGGATATTACCCACCACAACTGTTCAAAATTGCTAATAAGCAGGAATGTTTCTTGAGCAGCAAATCATCATATTAGAATGATTTCTGAAAGATCATAGGACCTTGAAGATTGGAGTAATTATGCTGAAAATTTAGCTTTAACATCACAGAAATAAATTACGTTTTAAAATATATTAAAATAGAAAGCAGTTATTTTAATTTGTAAGAATATTTTATAATATTACTGTTGTTGTTGTTGTGTTTTTTTCTTGGCCAATAAATGTCAAGATCAATACTTGTGAGAAAAATGGTGGAATAAATTGGTGAATGGAAAATGATATAGAAATGATGTCCTTATTGTCCTGTAGGACCTCCATCTGTTTATTAGACACCTTTAAGACTATAACATTAGAGACATGAGATATTTTTGTCTCAGGCACTTATTGATTCCCAATCCTGGTTGTCTCCAGTCTAATTTTATGCAGACCAGCTCTAGGGACTCTTTAGAAAAACAAACTGAGTTTAATCCGTAGTGACGATATGGGTCAGAATCACGGTAATTCCTACAGATTAAACTCACTGTGGTGTCAAATTGCTCTTTTGGGTAAATGCTGTCTAATTTCATCCTCAACTGCACAGCCGTGGCTACTCAGATTATGCTCAATAAGGATCAACGCAACACTTCTTGGAGAAAAAACACGTAGCTATAATCTGGCAAATATTATTTCTTATAAAGGTTTGACAGGACTCATTATCTCCTTTGAAGCATCCGAAGCGTAAAATGCATCTAGAGTGTGCATGGGGATCCAGCAGATGCTGGCGATTGGAGACGAGATAGCACTGATCTTAATGTCCCTCTGTTAATTGCTGCTGTAGGCGCACGGCTAATACAACCAGACTTTCATTCCATAAAGCATCTTGATTCTAGCTCCTCTGGCTAAAGCTATCATCTCACCAGGAGACAGAGGACAATAGCAGATAGAGGAATCTCTCCTGTGGGTGAATTAAGGCTAATGGAGTTGAGTTTTGTAAGTTTCCAACTCTTTGATTCATGATACGAGGGCCTCCAGTCTCTCCTAGCAAAACCAAAATGATTCGACCTTACTGAAGTAATTAAACACCTTCTGGGATAGATTGATGTGGTATGATTATACCATTTTGGAGTCTATTTTTGTGTATAATGTGTAAAAGCTGCTTGCCAGCTTGCACAGAATTGCAAGCAATACTTGTGTGATGCAAGTGTTAGTGGAGTGGCTAGTGTGACAGTAATTCGGCCTACAGTCTAAATGAAAATTTAATAATGCTGCAGTGCAAACACATATTTAATCCAACAGGGGGAATCTATAGAGTGTGTGGGAAGTTTCACACAAGCCTCACTCTATGACTCAGACTTTGTATGATCATGCAGCTTTGCAAAGAGAGGGTGTGTTTCCCAAAAGCATTGTTAGCCAAATGAATAGTTCAGCCATGAATCTCTACTAGGGTGGGGGGTGGGGGGTGGGGGGATTGTCTAATAAGAGAGCAATATTAGAGTGATATCAGCACTCCAACAGCCATTTCACAGTTTGTAATCGTATCACTCCGCTTGTGGTACTTCTTACAGTGAGTGTAATGGTGGACACCCAAATCCAGTACAATTTTATAAATAATACTGTTTTTGTGTCACAGAATGTAGTTTTAACAGGATTTTCAGGTGATAATGTACTTGTTTATAGTTCAAATATGCAGTTTGTTCATTAAGATAATGTCTACTTAAAAATTAGCTTAAAAGTTTTTGGACATCATTTTGGCTCCAGATGGTCAGCAGCCGTTCTGCGCTCATTAATCCACCAGATAGCGCCACACCTTGGCTAGATCTTCTGGAATTTAACCGCTGGCTCTGATCTCAATGCTGTATATCAGAGCACTGCCTTTACTTTTAGCTGAATTACCTAGCAAATTTTTAGATAGCTGTTTTTTTTTTGTTGTTGTTGTTTATTAAATATTATTATTCAGTAAATAATATTTTATATAAATAATATATTTAATAATAGTGTTTAGTATTGAGAAACGGTTCATGTTCATGTTCGTGATGGTAATTTTAGTTACTCTGTTCCGCCATTAGATGGAGACAAGATACCGTTTTTATCAGCAGTAAAGACTTTTATATTGAAAAGTTATAAAGGCTATAAGCGGAAGTTATTTTTAGTTTTAACAACAGCTTGATGCAGTGAACAAATGCACTGAGCAGCAAAATCACCCTTAACAGATGAAAGGATATTAACGTTACGACAAAGATAATGCTAAACTCAGCAGACATTCAAACCAATATCTACTGTGGAGAGACCGATCTGAAAAATGAATGCTGTATCAGATGCAGGTACGTTAATCACACAGCTCAGTTCATCTCTCTGTCATAATACTCTACATAATACAGTGAACTTTTACTGCAGTAATACAGTAAGTTTTTAATGAAGCAACTCAACATTTCTTCATTACTAGTTCTAAATTGACGTTTTGGAATTAGTAACGGAGGCTTGGGCTCAGCTGTTCAACTGTCAAACTTTCATTTGAATCTGTAATGGAAGAAAGTAGTTTGCACAAAAGGGGGCTTTTAAAGACACTCCATTGTTATTTTGTTTATGTAGTTACACACTTGTGCCATCGAACTGTTGTATAAATGCAATATCACGCGCAGAGCCTTCCCCAAAAGAAATCAGTATTAACAAAATTCATTTGCACTACAGAGGTGGCGCAGAAAAACATGAATTCATAACAATGTGAGATTAATGTTTCAATTATAATATTTTGAAAAACAGAAATATTGACTGATAGATTGAAATGATTTAAATGGCTAACTGAAATGATACTTTAAAAATAAAACTAGGTGGCAGCAAGTCACTGAGTTTATCACTGAATCATTCATTCAGTTGATTCGTCTGAACGGCTGAACGGTCTGAAGTGTCTCCCTGCATCACAGTGTGCATACTATCCACCCTATCTGCCCTAAATAGTATTGAAAATTACTAATATCACACAGAATTTAGAATGGTTAGTATGCACTTTGGGACACAGACACTGTTTGATATGACTGTATATCGGAACGCTATGATTACCTACAGCACTCGGCCTGTGGCCTTGTGCCTACAGCCAAATCACAGCCATGCCGATATAAAGCCATATCTCACGTCTTCTTATGTGATATTGCATATATATATATATATATATATATAGTGAAATAGTCCTCAGATGGCAGAGAAATTGCGTCAAAAATACTTGTTTTGTTACTTATGATTTTAAAAAAAAAGAATTTTTGTTGTTTATTTAAACTTTAAAACTATAATCTGTAATTAACTGCAATCTCAGATTGATTAATTAACTGCGTAGCTCAAACAACAGAGGTGCAAATATGTTACAAAGGTTTCTGGAAAGCTTTGTGACTAGCTACTTCTTTCTCCAACAATGAAATTAAGTATTTACTCAAGTACAACAACAAGCATTTTCTTACTTTCAATTGACAAGTGTGAATTTGAATAAAACTGGTCATAAGGCCTACAGGAAAAATTGAATTGGAATGACAGGAAGAGGACTTTACTGCACCGTAATCTATCCATCTATCCATCTATCCATCCATAAACCTTCAAACTTAAAGGTTGTCAAGCCAGCATTTAAAATTAAGTTTGAAAAATGTTGCTTGTCTACTTTACAGCTATAGAATTCACTTTAAATTCACTTTAATTCTATCTTATTTCATGCAAATTTGAATTGCATGTAGATCTCAATTTACATTAAAAGACATTCACAACACTGAATCGTGCACAGCACTGTTATTCACTATTCATCTTAACCGCGATAAGGAAAAGAATAATCATGACATTCTTACATTTTTACCAGGACAAGTCCTTTTACATCCCGTGGAAAAAAAATAAAAATCAGTCTTATGGGTTTAGAATGACATGATTAAGTGATTACAGAATTTTCATTTCTGGACGAACTATCCCTTTAAATTCACTACAGCAGTGGATCGTCTGTGGAAATCAGTTGTGTCAAATAAGAGTATATACGTCTGCTTGTCTGCTTGGATTATGATTCAACAATACGCCTTCTGCGATTTCTCACAAAAGTACAAATTCTGCAAAAGCACAGTCAAATTTAATAACTAGAATTCTACCAATCTGTCTCTAGGACACAGTCCTTTGCCTTTGGCCCACTATATGACCCGCGCACTGCAAACAGGACATGACATTAGCGTTTCGGTCTGCGCACTGATAGGACTTGTATTTTTACTTCTCTTCAGGACATTTCATCTCAGTCTGGCAGCCATTTCACAGCTACGACAGGCCTGATGTCTGTTCCAGTTGAGACCTCTTATCAGACATCTGCATAGTTTATGTCACGAGCCACATTCTGCCTATCGCTCTGCTTTTAATATCCCTTACATGTGCATGCCTATCCATGCACTCTGCGGATCCATCAATAATTACAGGCATTCACTTACGATGCAGCAGAGGGCAGATGCATTCCCTGGCCGTTGCATTAAGCAAGATTGATCTTTGTGTGTCCCGTGACACCTCAGGGGCATTTAAAAAGCGATCTCTCCCAAGCGGAGGGGGCAGAGAGGGCGTAAACTCGGTTCGTTTCTCATGAAGACATTACGCCCCATTCTCAACTAACAGGACGCGGCCATTCAACCGGGCTGAGCTTGCCAGCGGCCGGCCCGATTAAGGTTTCATCCCACAAATATTCATGTGCATTTAATGATCCTACATCACTTCATTCCACATGAATTATGAATATGATGAGTCAAAAAGACATTTGTGCTGGAGAGAAGAGCAAAGGAGGAGGAGGGAAACTGGGACAGAGGTTGAAGTCACCAGCGAATAATCAAGGCGATACTGGTGATTTTCCCCAAGGTTAGTGAAGAGGGTGAATGCGGCATGAGTGACGTAGTTGATGGCCTAGATCTGGGAATCTCCACCGCCACGCTTTGGTTCGTTTTGGTGGCCAACCTCGCTCAGAGCAATAAACCCCCATGTCACGTTTTGCTAAAATAATGCTGGCTAGCTACAAACACTCTAATATGATAGAGACATGGATGCCAGAGTGCATGTCTTAATCATGTTAAGTGTAACAGTTGACATTTCAGTCTGCCTAGGGCTGCCTTGGACACATTTTAATCAGGAATTCAATACACTTAAGTGCCCTCTTAATATAAACAAACTAGAACTATTCTTCGCTCACACACTTTAACATTTGAGTGGATGACAAACAAGAGTGTCCGCAGTAAAGAAAATTGAATAAAGCTAATTTTAAACATACCAGATTCTTCTTGTTTGTTTTTTTTTCCCTCACTCAGCCTTTCCATAGACCCCCAGCTTTAACTGTGTACCCCAGTGTAAAAACCCCTGCTCTAAAGCATATGGAGAATTGATTCATTACCACCGATCAGTGAAATAACACTAATGTACATTTCTAAATGACTGAAAAGTAAGGTATTATGCTCCAATTTGGAGCAGGCTGTCATGTTGCAACAAGACAGTCATGACACATAAGTTAAATACTGGCATTTATTCTGCCTTGCCAAAGGCCAACACGGGCACTTGCAAGACTATAATGCCAACGCTTTTAATTTTAGTGCACCACAGTGATGTGACGAGGTTGCTGAGGGAATAATTCACTTTCCATCCAAGTCGTGACTAAAGCAGAGGGAATTCAGCACTCCCCTGTGATGATCTGCCTCTGCGGAGCCCGCAACACTGGCCATCCTGTGAATCTGACTCAGGACTCCAGAACAAGAACAGGCATAGAAGAAACTACAAAAAGAATCCTTCTTTCTTGTATCACTCTTTTCTCTCTCACACACTCTCTCTTTGTTTTTCTGTCTGAGATTTGTAGATAACACCTTGGCTCAACAGAAATTCAATATGAGTATATTTTTGCTTTTGGAGTTTGTATTGGACATTGCTGAAGTTCTGAGGGCGAACATTGCCATCTACTGTTGGATGATGGAACTACACACTTATAGATGTATGATACTGTGTGTGATTCTTTTGCCAACTAGCGGCACCAAACAGAACTGCAACCTTGATGTCAGACCAGAGAGATCAAGGAGTGGCTCACCAAGAAAGAAAATATGCCTAACTCGAAGAAAGTGTGATTCTACAACTGAAAGTGATTCTGCAACTACCATTTTAGTGCAGTGTTAGGTTAAATTAACATTGAACATTTCTATAAACAATAAATAAATTACTAAAATAGCGAAGAAAATCAACTATAAAAGTCTGTGATTTCTGTTTTTTTTTATGCCTGTAAATAAAGGCTACAAAGATTATAAAATTATCACTGTTGCTTAATAGTTTTCATGAATCCCAAATCAAACAGATAATGAAGTATATCCTTCAAATATGAAATAGCATCCAAAATAATAACCAAATTAAAACTATAAATCTCTATATGTGACCCTGGACCACAAAACCAGTCATAAGTGTAAATTTCTCGAAAATCAGATTTATACATCATCTGAAAGCTGAATATTAAGTTTTCCGTTGATGTATTGATGTATGGTTTGTAAGGAAAGGACAATATTTGGCCGAGATACCACTATTTGAAAATCTGGAATCTGAGGGTGCAAATAAATCAAAATACTGAGAAAATCGCCTTTAAAGTTGTCCAAATGAAGTTAATAGCAATGCATATTACTAATAAAAAATTTAATTTTGATATATTTACAGTGGGAAATTTACAAAATATCTTCATGGAACATGATCTTTACATAATATCCCAATGATTTTTGACATAAAAGGAAAATGTATTTTTGGCTATTGCTACAATTATACCCGTGCAAGATTAGACTGGTTGTGTGGTCCAGGGTCACATATTTGAATCACTAAGTCTTGAAAGGATTGCCATATGCAGAAAACACATTGGCTGCATTCGCAAACTGAAAAATGCTGCTTTCGGATGATACATTCCAAGATAGGAAGGCATCAAGGCACCTCCGAATCCAAAGTTTCACTTTCTGTCTCATGACATACCTTCATCTGATCAATTTTTGAAGGCAGCATAGATGTATCCTTCACTGCCTTTGATATTCCACAAACCTGTGCGTTCTATTCTGTGATGGTTGAGCTAAAAAAAAATAAAGATGGCATCTGAAAGTTGCATTTGGTGGTCAGTTTGAGTGTAAAAGTACATTTCTGACTTTTTGCACTTTTGATGTTATTTCTAGTGAGAAACCAGTATTATACAGCGCTTATAGAAAATCATTATGTCGGTGCCAATAACCTCATGGTTAGTGTGCCGACATACAGTGCATCTGTGCTCACGGTGACCCGAGTTCGATTCCCATCTCGAGGTCCTTTGCTGGGCCCCTCTCTTCACCCAGTGCTTTCCTGTCTGCTCTCAAACTGTCCTGTCTAATAAAGCTTAAAAAAGGCCCAAAAGAAATACATATATATATATATAAACCTTTTGTTACAGTAAACCCTGGAAAATAAAATTAATGAAGTCTGACTTTTTTGTGTGCTGTGTGTGTACATTATAACCCTCATCTTTAAAGTAAAAATACCATAATTCTGAAGGATTATTAAAAATTAATTAGTGAAATGCCTGGTTTGGTAAAATGATCAGCCCCTTAGAGTATACCATTATAAACTTGCTCATGTGCAAGCAATCAACTTCCAGATTAAAAACCAGGCTAACTGCCCCACCTCACATCAATAGTAGTGGTGTTGATTACTTCAGAATAAAACAAGCTGTTTCTTGAAGATTCCACTGTTACTAGCGCAAGATACGGCAAAGAATTCACCATGGTTGGGAAAGTGCTTTCAAAAGACCTCCGGGATAAAGTTGTAGAAAAGCACAAGTTAGGAGAAGGCTGCAAAAACATTTCAAAGGCTTTAGTTATCCCTCAGAGTACTGTTCAGAGCATCATTAAGAAGTGGAAAACGTATGGCACCACCAGCACATTGCCTAGATAAGGCCGTCTGTCCAAAGTCGATGACAGAGCCAGGAGGACATTGATTAGAGATGCCTTAGGAGGCCAAAGGCAACTTTGAAGGACTGACAAGGCTTTATGGGTCTGGTCAGTCTGTGCATGTGCCAACTATCTCCCAAGCTTTTACACAATGCTGGCCTGTAAGGCAGGGTGGCAAGAAAGAAACCTTTCTCATCTGCGCTATGCAAAAACACATTTGGAAGAGTCTGATATCTTCTGGCAAAAGGTGTTATGGTCTGATGAGACCAAAATATACCTTTTTGGACTGAACTCCAAGCGCTGTGTTTGGCGGAAAGCAAACACAGCACACCACCCAAAACACACCATACCTACTGTGAAGCATGGTGGAGGCAGCATTGTGTTGTGGGGGTGTTTCTCTTCAGCAGGGACTGGGCAAATGATCAGGATTGACGGGAAAATGGATGCTGCCAAGTACATCCAAATTCTTGAGGAAAACAGCTGAAGATGGGCAGGCCATTCACCTTCCAACACGACAATGACCCTAAACATACTGACAAAAAAACTATGAAATGGCGTAAGTAGGTATGTCCTTGAGTGGCCAATTTAGAGCCCTGTCTTATTAATTATTATAAATGTTATATCAGCTTACCAACTTTGAATATGGGTCTTCCGATATGTCTTTTTTAATAAATCTGCAAAAATGTCAACAATTCTGTGTTTTTCTGTCAATATGGGGTGCTGTGTGTACATTAATGAGGAAAAAAAATGAACTTAAATGATTTTAGCAAATGGCTGCAATATAACAAAGAGTGAAAAATGTAAGGGGGGCTGAATACTTTCCGTACCCACTGTATATGGCTACAGTTGGTGTATTTTTATCTTAATATATTTTAAGGAATTAATGCATAGTGATATGTCTAGTCATTGAAGTACTAGATCAGTTAAATAAGATCAATATGTTAGTAGATCAATTAAATTTAATATATATTAAATCCAGGCAATCTAGTGATCTATTGATCTATTGATCTAATTTGATTGAACTAATTTAAAGGGATCAATCAGGACAAATTAACTATTTTAGTGGATTTCGATGCCCCATCACACCTCTTATTTGCCTTGACATTATAGTAAATTTAATAATGTGATCAAGAGGAAGTGACATCAGTGTGTCATCGGAAGACCCATATTCAAAGTTGGTAAGCTGATATAACATTTATAATAATTAATAAGACAGGGCTCTAAATTGGCCACTCAAGGACATACCTACTTACGCCATTTCATAGTTTTTTTGTCAGTATGTTTAGGGTCATTGTCGTGTTGGAAGGTGAATGGCCTGCCCATCTTCAGCTGTTTTCCTCAAGAATTTGGATGTACTTGGCAGCATCCATTTTCCCGTCAATCCTGATCATTTGCCCAGTCCCTGCTGAAGAGAAACACCCCCACAACACAATGCTGCCTCCACCATGCTTCACAGTAGGTATGGTGTGTTTTGGGTGGTGTACTGCGTTTGCTTTCCGCCAAACACAGCGCTTGGAGTTCAGTCCAAAAAGGTATATTTTGGTCTCATCAGACCATAACACCTTTTGCCAGAAGATATCAGACTCTTCCAAATGTGTTTTTGCATAGCGCAGATGAGAAAGGTTTCTTTCTTGCCACCCTGCCTTACAGGCCAGCATTGTGTAAAAGCTTGGGAGATAGTTGGCACATGCACAGACTGACCAGACCCATAAAGCCTTGTCAGTCCTTCAAAGTTGCCTTTGGCCTCCTAAGGCATCTCTAATCAATGTCCTCCTGGCTCTGTCATCGACTTTGGACAGACGGCCTTATCTAGGCAATGTGCTGGTGGTGCCATACGTTTTCCACTTCTTAATGATGCTCTGAACAGTACTCTGAGGGATAACTAAAGCCTTTGAAATGTTTTTGCAGCCTTCTCCTAACTTGTGCTTTTCTACAACTTTATCCCGGAGGTCTTTTGAAAGCACTTTCCCAACCATGGTGAATTCTTTGCCGTATCTTGCGCTAGTAACAGTGGAATCTTCAAGAAACAGCTTGTTTTATTCTGAAGTAATCAACACCACTACTATTGATGTGAGGTGGGGCAGTTAGCCTGGTTTTTAATCTTGAAGTTGATTGCTTGCACATGAGCAAGTTTATAATGGTATACTCTAAGGGGCTGATCATTTTACCAAACCAGGCATTTCACTAATTAATTTTTAATAATCCTTCAGAATTATGGTATTTTTACTTTAAAGATGAGGGTTATAATGTACACACACAGCACACAAAAAAGTCAGACTTCATTAATTTTATTTTCCAGGGTTTACTGTATCAAAAGGTTTATATATATATATATATATATATATATATATACATATATATCTCTTTTGGGCCTTTTTTAAGCTTTATTAGACAGGACAGTTTGAGAGCAGACAGGAAAGCACTGGGTGAAGAGAGGGGCCGTTTACCGTCCAACCTGACAGAACTGGAGAGGATCTGCAAGGAGGAATGGCAGAGGATCTGTATTAGATCAAAAGGGTGCTTCTACTAAACACTGAGCAAAGGGTCTGAATACTTAGGACCATGTGATATTTCAGTTTTTCTTTTTTAATAAATCTGCAAAAATGTCAACAATTCTGTGTTTTTCTGTCAATATGGGGTGCTGTGTGTACATTAATGAGGAAAAAAAATGAACTTAAATGATTTTAGCAAATGGCTGCAATATAACAAAGAGTGAAAAATTTAAGGGGGGCTGAATACTTTCCGTACCCACTGTATGCTTTTAATATGATTTGCAATTAATGTTTGCATTCAAATATTTAATCTGCAATACATTTAATAACATAGAGTACTTATGAAATAACATATGTTAAAGACTAAAACCCCCAGCTCTTGTTTTAAAATTAGCTTTCAATGAGTCACGGGCACGCAGCAAAGAAAAAATAAGCTAACAATAGTAACCTAAACCCTGTTCTTTATATGTGACAGAGCCAGCTGTTATCTCTTCAACGTCAACAAGTGCAGATTTATGTCTTGTGGTGTGAACGAAAAAATCATTATGTTTTTCATTAATCTAAGCACATGGTAAAACTGAGAGTATCTGGTCAGACATTTATACATACATATTGATTTTCACTGTATTAATGGTGGTTTGTGTGTCTGAGGGGAACATTTTTCTCTCTTTAGGAAATGTTATTTACCTTGGTTTTGACAGTCACCTCACATGTCGTCCGGCCAACCGAGTTCTTTCAACTCTTTCAACTTCTTTAAACAGTGAAACGGCGCCTCCCTGTGGCCTATACTAGAACTGTAGGATTGTGTCGTGAAACGACTGTTTATCACGACAGTTACTGCTCACACACGGCTAACGCGTTTTAAAGACAGATGGGTTGGTCATAAATGTGAGCTAACAGGGTTACCGCAATCAGCTGGCTGGATTATTAATATTTTGCAGAATGGGAATAGCCGATGAGGCTGACCGGACTCTGTTCGTTGGGAATTTGGACCCACAAGTAACAGAAGAAGTTATATTTGAGCTGTTTTTACAGGTAAGTGCTTTAGCGTCATTTATTAGCTTGCTAATGCTAATGGTGGACCGCTGATTATTTTAAGTTCATTTACAAACGATCTAATTAAAATACAATAGATGCATGTTTTACAAATTAGTACCATGGTGTCGTTTTTAAAATCTCTTTAAAATATTTTTCTGCAGTTACTATCAGCACGTGTCTCTGTTGTTTGTGGCAGTTCGAGGTAGTTTAGTTTGGGTCATTCTTACGAAAACATTTAACAATTATTCAAAACTAATGTATATTGTTTTGCTGTATATATAAGTTATTGTTGCTGTCTGTGCAGGCACTAGCTCTAGTCATTAATTTGCATCAAGTCTTTATTTTGAATAATATGTCGTTTATTTACAATTAATTACGGTTAGACATTTTAACTAAAAATAACACCATAGTTTCCTAGTTGATTAAACGCAAAACATTACGGCAATTGTTTAGTATTACAAGACTTAGGAAATGTACTGTAGAAATACGCAAACCATACATTATGTAAATAAACATGCATGAATTTGCATACATTTCCAGAACAGAAATCGTCACACTGGATGAAGCCTTTTCGAAAATGTTTGTTGACATATTACAGTTAAAGGTTTCTACAGATGATAGTTTGGATATTTCTATTTAAAATGATGTGAACATACAGAAAGAAAAACAAATTACCATGTTTTAGGAGTAAACTGTTACATAAATCAAACAAATGATATATGAACAAACCTCTCTGTAAAAACCTTCACAATATAAATGGGAGTATGTTTGGTTTCTGGTTCAGTGCAGGAGGATGGATAAATAAATATTACTAAGTAAAACTAGAAAACGACCTTTGAAGACACAGTGAGATGTGTATTTTGGATGTTTTCTTCCCACTAGTCTTAAAGAATACATTATGGAAGCAAAACAGCTCCAAATCTTCAAATTGACCAGTGCTGTTTTTGCATCTGTATTTTCCTTTCCTATAGGCTGGGCCATTAATCAAAGTCAAAATCCCTAAAGACAATGATGGAAAATCAAAACAGTTTGCATTTGTAAATTTCAAACATGAAGTGTCTGTGCCCTACGCCTTGAACCTGCTGAATGGAATTCGTCTCTATGGACGGCAACTCAACATAAAGTTCAGAGCCGGTAGGATTTTCCATTTAATCTTGTGTTCTGTGATTTCAGTATAGCCACACACCAATCGTTTCACAATTTAGCGACATTTCCACAATATGTTTTAAGAATGTATGTTTCAAAACAGTAGTAGAGGAAATAAAGTAAGGTTGTGCTGTAACTGTACACCACGTTTTACATTTTGATGCCATTTACTTGATGCTGTAAGTGATTAATGTGAGAAGGTTATTTTAGAAATACGAGAAAGTTATTTTAGAAATACAAAACAATCTTTGCTGTCTTTAATTGTGATTGTGTAACTTGCTCTTCTTCTGAAACTTTAAAATTTAAGGCTTTAAAATGTATTATTTATTATAAAGTTAATTTCTGCCAAAAAAAAAAAAAAATCTCTCCCAGTTTAGCAGTGTAAGAACCAGATTAATCATCATCTAAATCTGTTGTGTTTTTTAACAGGCAGCAGTCATATTAATCAGGAAGGCAAAAGTCCCGCAAACTCTCAAAATCCCAGTCCAGCAAATACACCAGGTCACCGTGGTGGAAGGTAAACCTTTGTTTGAAATGTAGGGATTTAGTGGTTCTGTTTACATCTGCTCTGTTTCAAGTGATTTTGTCACAAGGTACTTTCTTGATTCTGAATTTTGTCTATTGTGACCATTTGTGATCACATTTCATGCAATGTGTGGAGGGTCTCTGATTGCATGGCTTAAATTACGTTTACCAAAAATATTTAGAGGAATCGTTTTCCTCACGTGTATAATATTAGGGTTGTGCAGAATGATTATATACATTAACAAAAAAAAAAAAAGATTAGGGTCAGTAAAATTTCAAATATTTTTTTAAATAAAAATTGTAATAACAAAAGTAAAAACTTTTTAAAACATGCAAAAGAAATTGTTGAAATAAGTCTCTTATGCTCACAGTGGCTGCATTTAATTAAAAACACAGTGAAAACGGTAGATTTTACTTTTGTTATTACAGTTTTTAAAATAAATTTCTGTCTGACATATTTTAAAATATGTTCAATATGATGCAAAACTGAATTTTCTTTGATTGTTTGTCTCCCTAGTGTTCACCCTAGTGTTTGCTAAATAAAGGTCTTCATTTCTTTATTAAAAAAAAACAAACAAGAAACCTACCTTTTGAATGGTAGTGTACTGTTTTAGTTCTCTGAGTTTTAACCTGAGTTGACGTACTTTTCTCTTTTGTTCTGGCAGAACCCCAGAGCAGATGGGCTCTCCGTCCTACTCTCCTCCACAGCATTTGCAAAGGTCTTTCTCGTCACCTGATACTCTGCAAAGACAGGCGATGGTGAGAACACCTCTACTAACACTTCTGCTCATGTTCTGCCTTACATTCAAAATCTATGTAAATTAATGTCAGACCAGAAGTAAATTTTATTGCTGATAGCATTAAAGGAATAGTTCACCCAGAAATGTAAATCTGCTGAAAGTATACTTACACTCAGACCATCCAACATGTAGATGAGTTTGTTTCTTCATCAGTACAGATTTGGAGAAATGTAGCATTACATCACTCCACCAATGGATCCCCTGCAGTGAATGCAGGGCTCCCACACCTTGGTTAACTTCAAATTCAAGGACTTTCCAGGTCCAATACCCTCAAATTCAAGGACTTATTGTGGAGACACATTTCAAGTGAGAGCAAGGTTACGTCGTGTGACCTTGTAATATACATTGTTACAGTTGTCGTGTCAAACACAACTATGCAAAAAAGCATTTATTTTTGCCCACATGACAGAGATCTGGTATTCTTTTTGTTGTATTTCTGTTTTGTGTAAAACTGAAGAATATTCGTCTCTGCACCTGGCCAAGCAATGGTCCTTTGGATCTCTGGCAAGCCATTCCTTGTAATCTTTATTGTTATAATTAAAAAGCCTCCAAAGTAGCGCAATGACCATATCCTATATCAAAACTAAAAATATTTATGTCCATACCTAAAAATGTATATTTTACAGTCACCCTTGTGCAGATTAATTATAAACACCGCTAAAAGGCTTCCTACCAGTGGCCATCACAAAACTTAACATTTTGCACAGTTTTATTGCAGGTAGAATGCAAAAGTTTTCAGTACAAGCATTTTAGTGCAATATTTCTAACATTTAACCCACAAGAGAAAATCAACCTTTCGCAACAGTTTAAAATTAGCCCCATTCTGTGCAAAAAAAAAAAAAAGACAAGAGTAAGGAGAGGTGACTGACAAATCATGCTGGAGGTTTTTCTGCTCAGCAGATAATGTGCTCATACTGATCTTGTAAGATGTGCTCCCTTTATACAGAGTGCGTGTGATCGCGAAATTAAAAGTGAAAGTAAATAGCCACTCATTCAAAAGAAATTTAAATAGTCTGCATAGAATAGCGGCTCCCTGGTGCACAAAAATTATATTTTAGATTAGAATGATTGCGTGAGGAGGCGGTAATGGTCCAAAATTAAGTGGGAGCGGGATCAAGAAAACAGTCCCGCTTAGGGCTTTAATACAAAATGCAAACATTGAATGGCGACTATAGAAAGCAAAAGCCAAATCCTGGATATTTTGGGTCATTTTGAAATTTCGTCCGGACACATTTTTTAGGTCCAAAAAGAGGACATGTCTGGGGAAAAGAGGATGTATGGTCACTCAATGGCACACAATAATGCAAATCAAGCAAGCTAGTATGCATAGGCTACAAAGTTTTGGCGGAATAACACATTAATGGACCGGAAGGAATAATATGGAAAATCAAGCACTTTCAAGGTCCTGTATCTATGCATGTTTATTTTCAAAAACTTTGAACTTTGGGCTTTGAAATTTTTATGCAGATTCACAAACTTTAAAGGATTTCAAGGACCTGTGGAAACCCTATGAATGGGTTCTGTCAGAGTGAGAGTCCATACAGCTGATAAAAACATCACAATAATCCACACCACTCCAGTCCATCAAGTCTTAAGCAGCGAAAAGCTGCATGTTTGTAAGAATGGATGTTTAAAGACACTTTCAGCTCTCTTGCTTCCACATAAAATTCGTAAGTCCATAATATTTCTTTTTTCCAGTGGAAAAAGTAGTCTCGTCTGAATCAGGAGAGAAAAATGCACAGTTCAAACACCATTTACAAGCCAAAACAATTCCAAACAAATATGTGGGTGGATTTTGGTGTGAGGTGACAACAGGAGATGGACTTTCCACTGGATTAAGAGTGATTATATATATTTTGCCAGAATCAATGGTATAAATTTACGTCTTTGTGTCTTACAAATATGCAGCTTTTCACTTTGCAAGATGTTAACTGATTGACTGGAGTAGTGTGGATTACTTATCTGATGGCATCCATTCACTGCAGAGGATCCTTTGGTTACCAAGTGATATAATGCTACTTTCCTCCACATTTGTTCTGATGAGGAAACAAACTCCCCTGCATTTTGGATTTTCCTTCAAAGATGTTGTCTGTTCCAGTATGATATCTAAAATATGCTCTGAGGCATTTGAAGTCACTTTCAAAGTTTAAAGTCACCCTTTTTTTTTTTTTTTTTTTTTTTTTTTTTTAAAATAGATGAATAACATGTGGCAGGTTCAGATGCAGCAGTTGCAGCAGCTCAATGGAAATTTTCAGCAGGGAATGCAGCAAATGTCCAGTCCTGCAGACAGTAATCACAGGCAACAAGATTGGTCCGGACAGCGTGGTCATCGCCACTCTCACCAGGACAATAGCTATCATGGCAGAGATCAACGGCATGGCAACAGCGGGAACAACTATGACCGGCATCGACGCGACAGCCAGCGAGGTGATTTCTATCACCATGATGACCGCAGTGGAGGACACAACAGAAATTATCCTCCTGAAAGACGGAGAGACTCTAGAGATGGACGATGGAAACGCTTTTAGTTGCATGTTTAGTTGCGTTTTAGTTTTCCTGTGAACTTTTTTTTTTTTTTTTTTTTTTTTTAAATCAACTGTTTTAATAACTTCGTTACCCTCTAAGATTTTAAAATTTTATATTTAGTGAATTGAATTTTGCTGTTAAAAAAAAAAAGGATATAAGAAAGTTAGTTACTGCTAAAAAAAAAAAAAAAAAAAAAGCACAATTTGACAGAATGAGGTTAAGGCATTTAGACTGGAAATTGTTAGTAGAGAAGCAAGAACAAAAAAAAAAAAGAAAACAGTAATAAACTGGCCATGTTGTGTGCTGGCCTTTTTAAAAAAAATATATATATATATTTTTTTTTTAATCTCAGGGGGACACCTATGTTTATATAATTGGTTTTGCTTTTGTTTTTAAGAATTTTTTTTTTTTTTTTTTTTTTTAAACACTTCTGTATATACAACAAGAAAATGTAAAAAGAACAAATCATGGTAGGTTTTTCTAGACTTGCTCTCTTCCTCTCTGAATATTTGTAATTTCTCAGGATTTCTCATTATGGAAAATAGAAAACTAATTTTCAGGTGCTTTATGTTTGATAAACGGTGTTTCACATTTTTTCAAAAGCAGATTTTTTTTGTTAACTTTCTACATTCCTCTTTTAGGATGATATTGATTAACTGTTTATTAATTCAGCAGTCTTTGAAAACTTGGAACGATAACTAGTTTTAATACTTTGGTAAATATACCATTTTTATTGTCAAGTACAACAATTGGTTTCATAAAAGTCACTGTTTACAGATGTCGTGAATGTTCTGTCATTAATTCGTTGTTGAACTCTTACATTTGTTTACATTCATATAAACACTGTTGATTGTTTTAATTCAGCAACTACTTTTAACTGCTCAGGACACATCGAGTAGCTCTCACAGGGATTTCAGTAGTCTATAGGTGGCGCCATAATTGAACATGTATTAACATAGTATTTATTCTTCTAAATAAGTTTTTATAAATCTATCTCTGTATATAGATTGTAATGCTTTTTTTATATTTAAAAATTGGTAGAGTCAATTCTACCAGATCAGGGGCCGGTTGCATAAAACGTTTAGACTAGTCTTAAAAAGTTAGCTAATTTTGTCTTAAAGACCGGTCGTATTTCTTTAAATTCAGTTACAGAAAAATGTGGATTAGTCTAAGTCGAATCCAAAAAATAAGACTCCTATAATAAGACCCTTTGGTTAACTGCTAGTTGGACAAACTAGTACTTAAGACACTGTCTTAACATAGAGGCTAATTTTTATGCCCCAGGTCCTACTTACCTGAAAGCTGCTGAGCTATCTAAAATATGATGGTATTACAAATAGATTCATACAATTTTGTAGACCATCATCCAGTCAATATTTAATTCACAGTTTTATATTCATTAGCTGAATTATTTATTGAGAGTGTTCTTATTTCCTCTTAGTTTGGTTATATATACAGTATATATTTGTATTTGTCATACAGACAAAACTTCTAGAGAATAAGACTACGTTCTAGTAGAGGGACATTCATCAAGAAACGTATTTGCCCACTTATATAAACTTTAATAACAACGTTAGTTGTCATTTATTAAAAAATAAATAAATAAATAAAAAATAGACACGTCTTAGGCATTATACTGTACGTTCAAACTTAAAACTTTAATTACTCGAGGGGAAAAAAAGCCAGATTACTATGGACTACAATTAGTTTTACTGTAAACAATAATTGAATAGCCTATGGAAACTCCTGCAACCATAGAAACTTTCAGAATGTTTATAATTTTCTTTCTTATACCGAAAACGGTAAATGTCTGTAAAATGTATCATGAGAACTTGAACTGAAACATTAATAGTCGTGATACAATTAGCGGCATTGACCTGCCAGTGGTCGCGCTACAACAACTATGTGACATCAGGCGCAATCCTTTAATGTCCGATCTAAGGTCATAATCTGCCCTTCCGAAAGTGCTTTAGCTGCTGTCAGCGGCTCCCGGTGCGTATGAAGCCGAACATCCCCACAAAGCTTCTCGATCCAAAAGTGCGCTGAGCCCTGTGTCTCTGCATTAATCTGCGGAGGATCGGGTTCTAATGAAGCTGCTGTACTGGGAAACGCGTTATTGAGGAGCTCAGCCTCTGCACATTCACTGCTTAATTGATTGAGCTGCTTGGCGTCCGTGATGCAGAAAGCGGTGGCTGCATGTGGCCCTTCGCCGCCGTCAGCCTTTCGCTAGTCTATTACAATCAACATATTGTTGTATGAAAGTGAATGAATATAATTACTCTGTAACGCTATTGGTTATTTTAAAAAATGTATTTTAAGTGTTAAAATATTCTACCTTTTTAAGTTCATGTTTTAATTTTTGCATGTGTACAAAAAAACAAAACAACTCTCAATAAGGTCATTGTCATTGCTAACAATTCTGAACAAGAAAGAAAATTAGCAATATAATTAGAAATATTTTTGGTTGTTTTCGTAAATTAAATTGACACTTATTTGCTAACTTGTTTTAATATAAGTCAAGGCTTATCCAACTTCTTTCTCTAAAAAGTGAAACATGGGCCTATCCATCCATCTATCTATCTATCTATCTATCTATCTATCTATCTATCTATCTATCTATCTATCTCCATCTATCTATCTATCTATCTATCTATCTATCTATCTATCTATCTATCTTAAATTTTAACTGCCTCTTGCTAACTTGTGGGAAGTCAAGGCTTATCCAGCTTTTTCTGTAACATGGGCCTATCTATCTATCTATCTATCTATCTATCTATCTATCTATCTATCTATCTATCTATCTATCTTAAATTTTAACTGACCTTGCTAACTTGTTGTGGGAAGTCAAGGCTTATCCAACTTTTTCTGTAAAAAGTGAAACATGGGCCTATCTATCTATCTATCTATCTATCTATCTATCTATCTATCTATCTATCTATCTATCTATCTATCTATCTATCTATCTATCTAATCTCCAGGCGCTGTGTGGAGTTCGCAGGTGCCATATGAACCCACTTCCCACTGTACAGTCTGTTTATCTTGATATTCTGTTGTATCCCCCTGTTTTAAAGCCAGCAGCAGTTGTTCTCATTTCTTCCCTTTGATCAAGGTCTCCAACCAAAAAAGAGCTCAAAGCTTTTCCAGTGGAGATCTTTATATTTCCTTTACATAATCCCTCACGCTTTGAACGCGGCGGCTGTTATCTCGGATCTTCTGCGAGTTATATTTACTCTCATACATGGGAAAATGATAATCATTTGGACATCGGACACACGGCTCTGAAAAGCAGAAACCCGACACTGTGCTCGATGAAGGAGTTCAGTGCGCCACGGACATCAAAGCCGCGGTCCATCTGTAATAAGCATCATAATGTCAAACAAAACTGCTGCTGCTGTCTGGAAAGAGCTGTCTTTCTCACTTGTTCTGTAACAAACCCGAGAGAAATGTCTGTTCACCTCCATCATTTCACACGGTTAATACTGTCTGAACTTGCTGACATTGATATGAGAAACACTTCTCGAACACCTGTCAATTCTGCCTCGTAATTCACGAAAAGACTCTTACAGAAGCAATGCAGGGAAACATGACTTAATTTATTTTTACATTTTTATTTTTTTATTTATTTTTTCGAATTTTGCTTAAAATAGGAAAGAAAGAAACTTTTCAGAAATGCCACCGGAATTATCTATTGGTATTTCTACCGTTATTTCACCAGTTATTCAAGTCTAATCTACCATGCACTCTTCAGTATTTTTGGGACATGTGACTATAGAGTTTAACACACAATTGTAGGCTGTTTTGTTCTTCCTCTTCTTCTCAAATTATATCATATTGCTGTTCTTACTCCAGAAAGAAAACTAACTGCTCATGATACAGCACAAACCAAAATGCTTTCCGTCTCCACAGTTATCATATAAAAGTTCTTATATTCGTTGTCTATGCTATTCCTTATAAAAGTGTATGATTATTGACAATCGAATATTGGCTTGCATAAATTTAATATTGCAGTAAATGTTTCAATTTTTAAAAGCACAAGCAATCAAATCGATATATCACTATAAACAGGACTTGTGTTTTCTCTCCGCTGTTATCATGAATAATTAGGCAGCAAGTTTTAAAACTATTTAGCTATATGTAATGCCTTTAATTTCATAAAATAAAATCGTTTTAGTTTATCAACGTTAAATGTAGCCTGTAGTCTAATTAAACTATTTGAATGTTATGGTCTTAACTTATAGAACTTTAGTAATAATTGTTGTGAACGATAGATATTAATAAAATTCGTTATAAAGTTAAACTACATATATTCAATCTAAAAAAGGGAGTAAAAAGAGCCATGCGCTTGTGATTTGCTGTAGTTTTTGTTTGTTAAGCAAAGCGCTTAACTTTGCCCTTCATATGTGAATGAATGATTCCACTTGTCCTGGCAAGTGAAATAGTTGCTTTACGCGATCGTTGAAAGTTTTAAGACACGCAGGCGTTTCCATATCGACAGAAGTTTTCCACCAACAGCAACACAAAATACCCGCAATAAATGGGAATGAAAGGAAATCATTAAATCATTTGTCGCCTTTTCAATTTAAATGATGTTAACTCTTTTGTAAACAGACAACGCCTGCTCTATGTTTACTTCAACTATATTTTATCCTGAATATTTCAGAATGAGTTTTAAAAACATTCGGACTCTTTTCTCTTGTAAAAGAGATCCCTTATGAACACTGTGAATAATAAAACCTGTCTCACGGTGAATTAAATTTTAGAGACAAAGCTTATCGCGTATCGCTTTATCATTTGTAAAATAAGTCGCACACGTGCTTCCTCTGCAGAACTTTGTTTTAAAAAAAGGAATACTAGGCTAGCTACTAAATAAATAAATCAATAAATGTGTAGGGTATTATTTCTACCTTTTAAAACAACGATTATAACAACAATTTAAGAAGAGGAGGAGGAAGAAGAAGACAATAAGAAGCGCAGACTTTGACATGAACACTGTACATTAATCGTAACTACATCAAAAATTTCCATGGATCAGTTATTAAGAAAAAAAAAAAAAACAGAGAAAACCGGTTCATTGTTCTGCTGTACAGTGAGAGGGAGAGAGAGAGAGAGAGAGAGAGAGAGTGAGGGAGAGAGGGTGATTGACGTGAAGTGTGTCTGCTGTTGCATACAGCAGTGCAGTAGTGACAGGATAGTTGGTTTATATAGCGGTGACTCAGAGCGCAGCGCGCACTCGCTACATGAATGAGCGCGCGGAAGACACTGAACACACTATCAGCGCAGCACAGCTGCAAGAGGACGCCAGATCTGATCAAATGAGATGTCGTTTTAGATCAGTAACATACGTGACAAGTTTTACACACTTTTAAGAAGGCGATTATCAGATCTTTTGTGCTGAACGTCACACGGCGCGTATCTGGACACTATGCATTGTCAAGCAGAGCTGAGACTCGCGAGCAGCGCGCAGCTGAAAGCCGCCAGAAGACGATACAAGACTTTCATGATCGACGAGATCCTCTCCAAAGAAACTTGTGATTACTTCGAGAAACTTTCTCTTTACTCGGTTTGTCCCTCGTTAATCGTCAGACCCAAACCTCTGCATTCATGCTCGGGTAAGTGACACACTTTTTTATTTTTATTTTTTTATTTTTTGGGCAGTGCTTTCTAATTTTGAATGGACGTTGATATTTTTCATTTAGACATTCTTTGGTCTTTTTATGATGTATTTGCCCTTATATCTGAGAAAGAAAAAAAAAAGCACTAAAAAAACTAAAACCCAAAAAACTCGATGCATTTAACTTTTTCAGCCTTTTTATTGCAATTGCTAATTAAGAAAAACAAGCGGAAAATATAGTCATAATATGAGAGGAAATTACACAAGTTATTTTGATATGTTAAATGTAAGATTTAAGCAATGAAAGCATTGTTTATAATATGCATGCAACATGCTGTTGTAAAAAAAAGGGGGAGAAAAAGTTTTTTTTTTTTTTTTTACACAGAAATAAAATAAAGTTACTATGCTGTTTTTTCTTCCTATAATGAATTTGTAATGTTTTCACACGTGCGAAATCTTGCTCCGAAATTGAGTGTAGCACTTATTTTTGCTTTCATTAAGTATTTATATTAGAGTAGTTTATTGCAATAGATTTTAAAACTAGTAATAAAAAATATAATTTAACTTATTGTGTTTCTAAATTCTGTAAACGGAACGGCCAGGAAAGCGGTAGATTAACACATATTTCTAAATTCTTTATATAAAGGAGCGGCCAGAAAACCGATAGTTATTATCGATATTTTATCCTACATTAAACAATACGTTTCGCTAAAAATAATAAACAATTGTATATTTTATTCATAAATGTTAAAGTACTCCAACTCTTCTTACGCACTCGGTAAAGTGCATTTTTAACATATTTCGAATTCATATTTCTACTGAAAAGTTAAATATAATATTTAAATAGAAATATTTAAGTTCAAACGCTGTTTCTAGGAGGTGAGTTCAATTGTGCAATAGATAATGTGTTTGTGGTAAAGTCTTCTACTATCTAAAACATAAAAGGTAACGGCACCGCTAAAAGTGGAGTGACTTTTTTGTCTATAATAATAAATACTATAAAGATACGTGATGCGAACATCTCCCATCTACCTGACATGCACCTATTTGACATTATTTGCCCTAAAATACACATAAACATTTTTGTTCGGTTTTGTTTTATTTTATTTCCACCACATGCGTTGAGATATATATATATTAACATTATGTAAAACATTTCTTTTTGAATTTCATTTCGCTCATGAATAGTTGAATAGATAATAGTTAAACTCCACAGACAGACCACCCTTTGAAATATCACCACTCCCTGATGATTTATCATAGCACAATGAGATGACAGTCATCATATTTCATCTCTAAACGGTTTAGCCTACCATGTTTTGACCGTTTTTGCCTCAGTGACCTCAGGATATTGGTATGTGCATATTCCCCAAACTTCATTTGTTTCATTCATTTAAACTGTCACATTCATGAGTTGGCTATCTGTGGTAAAATAATGACATCTTCTCCTCTTACTTGCCCCAAGGAACACAAACTCTTGGAAGCCACAGGACGTTTATCTATTTACAGAACTGTTGCCACACTCTTGACTATGCAACATAGGATGCAGTCAGGTATGACTGAAGCAACAGGTGCAATGTCATTCCATCATAATGAGAAGCATTGTGTGAAGTTCACAAGACGTTGCAAAATGTTCCGGGCATGTCATTAATCCAGGTTTAAATACATCAGGCTGTATGGGACGCGTACAAAAACATTTGACCCTCAAGATCGTGATTGCATCATGGTAGTATTGGTAGCAGCACCCGTGTAATTAGGTTTAAAGGATTGATTAAGCACATTTGTGAATTCTCGCAACAACTGTGACCCATCCAAAGGTTTAGCAAGGACTTAACTCTGTCATTTCATATGTGAGTTCGCAAACAGAGAATCACAGATCCAATATTATTCCAGTTGTCATCTAACACTCACTGTTCAATATACCCTTTGCGCATTATTGTTCCCTATTAACATTTGACAAATGCAGAAAATGTACGCTGACAGTTATCCATATAAGTCCTGGCAGTGCAGGCCATTTATTTTTTCCTTATTTTTCTTTACAGTAGTTATATGACCATATAAAATCCGGTCTTGTAAAACTAAGTGCTGTAAGTTGCAAAACAAGCAAGTTTTTCAGGTCAGAATGACTGATCTCACAGCAAATCTTGTTTAGCATTGATGGATAGTTCTAGGTATATATCTTGTTTCACAACACACAAAAACAAAGAGATTTTCCTTAATTTCACAACCAATGATGATGATGCCCAAAAAGCCAATATTACAATCGGATACTTTGAAACATTTATGTTTATTTTTTTAAATAAACATTCTTGATTTACATTATGCTTCCATGAAGAATCTTTAACATCTTTCCAATGCACTATTTTTTTTTTTTTTTTAACTGGAAAAAGGCTCTTCAGATAATTCAAATGCTCTTTGCACTAAAAAAAACATGGTTCTTTTGACAACTGTTGACTGAAATGTTCTTTGAGGAACCCAAAAATTATTCTTCTATGGCATCGCTGTGAAATCCACTTTTGGAACCTTCGTTTGGAGAATGCATACGTTTGCAAAACTGAGCTGTAATTACATGTAGTCATTCATTTAGGAGACAAATTTATCTAAAGCAATTTAGCATCAAGTGTTGGGGTGCAAAATTCCAGACTAGTCTAGAAAAGTGCAAAGTATCCCTCTCCAATCTTGATGCGTGTTGACAGAGAGCATCTTTGCTCCTTCATACCTGCTGTGCAGTTTGTGAAATCAGAGACACATCCTCTAAACGGACGGGATCACGATAAAAATAGCTTTATCAGGTCACTCACTTTCATCATACCTAACCAATTAAACACAAACACACATGTGCAAGTGCAACAAAACATGCACACAAATGTATACCTATGTATGTATGAAGACATAAACATTTATGCGAGAATACACAGGCACGTTTATGCACACATGCTTCCTTCTGTCTGTATGTCCAGCTGTGAGGTACAAGGCAGTGTGAGAGTTTTGGCAGGCCGGGGCGGGAGGATAGAATATCCAGCCCAAATATCACAACGCTGCACACACTGTCTCTTTTCAAGTCTGAGGGGTGTGAGATATTCTATATGCCAGCACATCAATGGATGGTACTGCTTAATATAGAATGTAGCTGGCATTAAGACTGGCACTTACTAAAAGGCCATTGGCCCTGGACTTTCCCACATTGAATGGAATATCCGTCGTCACAACTACTGTAAACGTTGTTACCACTAGGAGGCGCTGTAAGACACGTCAAAATACAAGAGAGTCAATTAGTCAAAATGATATGGAATTTCAGAGCAAAACTAAATGATAACTTATTCAAATGCGCATTTTCCCCTTTATTTTCTCATTTAGTGTTTATCTGCTTCCAAACTTCAACATGACTGAATTCAACCCTGACTCATTAAAACAAGTATGTTCACTTGCTACTTCAAAATATCCGGTTACAGTTGTGACAGGCAGTCATTGACAGGCTAAATCATTTTTTAAATGTGTGATCATCTATGTGAAATTCAAACAGATTAAATACATTCTCTAATATTACAGGGCTCTTTGGTAAACTATATCGCGGCATTCACCTGTTAGATATTTCATATCCATTTAACGATGTGTTTGAATCGGCAAAGCTTCAAAACGTCTCTGCTCTGAGTGTTTAATGTATGCCTGTGTCAGCGCAGGGCAAATATAATCGTCATATATACACACGATTACAGTTAGAATGATGCAAGCTTGTTCCCGAATGTCCAAAGTAAAGATACAGTGTCTATTTAATAACTTCTGCAAACACAACCAATCTATTCACGACGAAATCATCCATTATTTAACGTACAGGCTTATATTACAACTGCAAGGTGTCAAATGCGCAAACAACAGGATTTATGGGTTAAACTCAACAGAAACACCAAACATTCTGAAACGCATATGACGTCACGACCTGCATCTCATAGCGATATTTGTTTTTTTTTTTTTTTTTTTTTTTTTTTTTTTGAGTTTTGGATGTTTTTCTGTAGTTTCCACAATTCTCCGTGAAGCTCCAGCTCTTACAGAAATTATTTACTACCTAATAGACACCTACAGGCCTACTGTAAACTCAAGCGGAACTTTCACTTATTGTGTATTACTCCGCGGATCGTATCAAAACGTAGGTCTGTCTCGCACAGTATTTCCCCGAATCGCCTGTAGCGAAAACGACCTTAGAGGACATCAGTATTAAAAGCATTATAGTGTTGTAACAATGTTCATTTTGTTGTTATGGTGATTATTTTGTGATTTGTAATGGACTATTTTTTTTAGCGGAAGTTTTAAAATTATACGATAAGTACAATTATTTATTTGTTATTATTATTATTATTTCATGTCCACGTATTTATTAATTTGGTGAGTAGCTGTGTAACAAGCTTGCGGTACAGTTATCTGGTCATTATCGCCAAGTAGCCCTTCAGGAAGATTCAAGGCCCCTCCACTTATTATCACCTTTTTTTATTATCTTGAAGACACTTGTCTGAATATATACTGGTGTTGACAAAGATAAGGTGTAGATCTACGCACTTTTTCACCTGAGAAGGGAGCACAGCATAATAGCAGGTTTTAATATTTCGTTTGGAGACACGTCTCTCATCGTAACACAGGAAAAGCTTTTAGGAGCATTTCTGAAAGGAGGAGATCCAGATAAAAATCATCGATAGTGTGATCTATGACAGCATGCTGAAAAACAACCTAATAGGAGGATGAGTTTCCTTTAGAGCAGTAAATGATTGAGAGACGGCTCACAGCCGTCCACACCTTGTCTTTTACATTCATCCACTGCAGACAATAAAAGCGGATGTCTTTCAGATGAGAACCAATTAAGTTCACACACACACATAAACAAAACATACAATTATAGATGCATTTTGTCACAATTGTCAGACCTCACCCATGATGCAACCCAGAGGGTGTGGCATTACACATTTATGGAAAGGTATTATCAGGGTATTACGGATATCTGTTGTGAGATCTTAGCTTTATTCCCTTTGGGTAATTTTGGAAGCCAAATAATTCACAGGGTACTGTTTCATGTCTAAACATTTATAAGTAACATTATACACAGAAGTACACTACTTAATGTTTTCCAGAGCTTAACGCTTTTTTACAGTCAGAAGGGATGTTGAGCCAAATAAAAAGCCATTAGCTGCATTATCAAACATTATTATGCTAGAGCATATTCTGCAAACTGGCTTGCAGCAAGGAAATTTTGGAAAAATAAACTCTTTCCAATCGCTTACAGAGGCTGAGCTCTATCTTATGTGTGTGTGTGTGTGTGTTTCTGTTCTTCCAACTTGCTGGATAGGTTTAACAGATATTGAGAGATAAAAACTCAAACGAGTGATGAAGCATTAAATCTGTCACCACCTGGCTCAACCAAAACACAGTGTACTGTGTTACTGAGAGTTCAAATGCACATCAAGTGCCAAATGAAATCATCCCGCTGGAATCCAATCGTTCACAGAAAATAACACAGGACTGAAAGAGCACAATCAAGAGCTTAAAGTTTGCTACTGTTTTTTTGGCCATCAGTCGGGGGAAAGCACGAGCTTCACACAGCTTTATTGTGAGTAAGAAAAACCTGACACTTTGTTCACAACATGTGAATGACAAGTCAAAGATTTTCCCTTACCCAGCATGTCATAACAAGGAAATGAAACACCAAACTGCCTTGGATATTTTTAGTTCAAATTAAATGTTACAGCTTTTTTTAGAAAGCAATTTTCACAATACTTTTCCCAAAACATAAACCGGACTTACAGTAATCCAGAAGTATGGCATCATAATAATAAGGCCTCAGGAAAATCTTACTGACTCATTTAGGTAAGTTCATTAATTAACTGGGATCTAGGATACAATTATGCAGCTTATTGATTGTCTTATTACCATTGCAAATGTGAATCAGAGATTGAGGTCAAACAAGCTGATGCATTAGTGCAGATGAGAAGAACAGCAGTATATGTCTGCTGTGAGAGAAGCGAATGTGCAAGAGTTTTAGCAAGTCTCTCTCTCTCTCTCTCTCTCTATATATAATAATAATTATACAGAAACTAAATGTTTACAAGACTTTTGTGCTGATGGCACACAGTGTGGATTTCGAAGTAAAAACAGGGAGGGCAAGAAAGAAGGAAAGAGAGATGAGCCAGAAGCGATGTCATGCCTGAACGTGTTGCATTGACAGCAATGAGATCATCCTGACTTACATGTGAAAGTGAGTGCATACATGTTTGTGCATTTATGTATGTGCGTGTGGAAAAGTTCTGCTTTCACTACTCTGTCCTGTTCTTCCACTATATTGCTCATAATAAAATAAAATAAAATAAAATAAAATAAAATAAAATAAAATAAAATAACATAACATAACATAACATAACATAAAATAAAATAAAATAGCAATAAGTAATATCTTCAAATATATATGATGTGTACAGGGCTTCCAACTGCTAGGTTTGCCTAATGGCATTACGAGCCATTTATAAAGTAGTTTACTTTGCCTATCTAGATCTGCATAAAAGCCCTGTAGGCAAGGACTCTTTAATGACATTTTTAATGAAATTATTATTTTATTATAGTAAAGAAAAGGCAACAATTTCAGTATTTAAGAGAAATTGCATCCCAATATTTGCAGTAAATTGCAACAAATACAAACTTTAATGTTTTTATATGTAATGAACTTCTGATGTTAATGTTTCCCTCAGGTCATATTCAATAAGGAAATGATTTTTGATAAAATATTTGGCTTTACCACAGTCATTTTTCTTATTATCTATAAGCAATCAAATGATTAGATAAGACTCCCAGGCATTTACCGGGATTAAATAAGATTGCAACCAATTTGCCTGTGAAATGGACATGACATCATGTATTCATTTCACCGAACGCTCTTCCATTCTCACCTTACTCAGTAAATCTCAGGATCTTTTTTTTTTTTTTTTTTTTTTGCTTGATGACATAAACTTTTTTCTCCTGAGGTATTATTCGCTCGCTGAAGCGACCTCTCTCTGCTCAGACGGGCCTGTGTTGCATTTTATGGAGTCTGGCGTCTCGCTGATGTATGAAAAAAAAAGACCAGGAGACAAAGAAAGAGAGAGTTAGAAATATTAAAACTGTAAGGGAGGGGGTACGGATGCCCCAGTTAAAAATTATTACCCAGAGTGCATTGTGTGGCTGACAGTTTGTATCATAGGAGAGTCATTATACTCCCAGAGTTCAGTGTAAAACACTAGTTACATCACCAGAGCAGACCTAAGGTTCAGCCACCTTACATCACACGGGGCGAAACTCTTAACACTTACCTACACCATTAGTGAAGGTAGTCTGACACCATTACAAGGTTTGAGTTCACTCGGACATGACGGCTGTTAAAGCTCAGCGTTATTGGCGACTCGCTTTAGCAGCTTGTAAACTGGATTTTACAGTCATGTATGATGTTTAATAGACCTGATAAGAACAGAACTGTTTTTTCACATATTCAAGTTTGAAATTTTCAAATAAAGTTTAAAAAATAAAAATAAAAAATTGGAAATTGCCATAATCATAATAATGAATCTTGCATAATGAAACCAGTAACAATAAAAGTACAAAGGAATTTGTATTACACTGACTTATAATTCTGACTTATATTATAACTTATAATAGCAGAATAATTCTGATATGCTATAAATTATTAAAATTAAAAATTTAAATATTTTCTGAGTGGAACAAGAAATTCAAAATAGATAGATAAATAGATAGATAAATAGATAGATAGATAGTGAAGTGAATGTTTAATAGAACTGATAAGAGCAGAACATTAATCACCTTGTTGATGATCATTAATGATTTTTGTTATCGAAAATGATCAATATTTGTATAAAATCAGCATTAACCAGACCATTATGTTCACTGTTTGCTCTCGCAGGCCCTACTCCTCTGAGATCGTACCCTCTCCTGTCTGTGATCACACACCAGCCACCCAGCAGCCTCCCGCAGATCTCTCAGGCGTCTCCTCACCTGCCCCTTCTGTCACCCCAGCACCCACTGAGCTCAGAGCCCTCGGCCAGCGAGACACCCGTCAGCATTAGCAGCGAATCAGACACTGAGCACAGCACTCCGCGGCTGAAGAAACCCCGCCGCAGCCGGACCATCTTCACAGAGCTGCAGCTCCTGGGCCTGGAGAAGAAATTCCAGAAACAGAAATATCTCTCCACTCCAGACAGGTCAGTGGTTGATGAGGAAACATCATATCACTGTGATTGCTTAGAAAAGATTTTTGCTTAGAAAAGGTTTATGTTTTTCAAACAGAACATAGGATGCCCAATTTTCCACAAGTTGATATGATTCTTTGGGGTCTTCATGAAATGTCTGCAACATACTTTGGTTAACCCTTGTGCGTCAATAATAATAAAAAAAAGTTACACATAGGTCCTTAGTGGACAAAAATGTCCATGTCAAAAAATATTACAAGCACACACACAATTTTTTTTATGACCCGCATTCAGACCACACTCTGACATCCATACCAACACACCCACACAATTATAACTGTATTATTTATCCAGTTGGCTCTATAATATGCAGAGGCAGAAAATAAAAAATAAAGTGAGAATTTGCTTTATTGGCCAAATCTAAAAAAAATGGCACCATCTGGTAAAAAATTGTAAAAAGTTTAATTTTGAAGCCTTGCCAACAGAATGAAAGCTTGTCAACAAACATTGCATCATTTTACAGTTAAATGGCACTGTGATTAAAAATAGCAGTTTTAATGGGTTTCAATGGGGACATTTTTGTCCTTAAGGTCCTGAGATGAACAATTTTTTGTACCTAGTGCAAAATAGATTTATTAAAGGAAATGGGGTGAAATAGTAAAATTACAATAAAAATACACACCTGTGCCAAAATTTATGCAGCTGGCAATAACACAGGCAAAATGATCAACAAGAACAACACTGAAATGGACAAAAATGTCCAAAAGGTTGCACAAGGGTTAAAATACCTCAATGATCGTGTAAAGCAACACCCTTTTTTACCTTGTCAAAAACAGCTGTGTTCACAGCGACCCGTTTCGGTGCATGTCTCTTTAAATGCTAATGAGCTACTGCTTACCCCACCTTTTTGTGTATTCGGTGGTGCATCACCATCAAAAACAGAACTAAGTGGCTCTGATTTTGGGAGAAAATGAAGACTTTTATGTTCACTTTTACATCCAGCTACAAAACAGCTGCATTGCGAGACACTGTTGTCACTACAGCTGCTCAAGTGCGGAGAAAATGGCAGACAGCGTACAACTGGCTGAGGGCGGAAATATGCTAATACAGGTCGTGGGCGGAGCTTGACAGTGTGATAATTGAGATTATTTCATTTTTTAAGGATTAAAAAAGGGGGTGAATGGATTTTTATCATTATAGGGTGGTTGTATCCACACTGCTAAGACACATTTATATGCAAACACCATCTAATAGTGAATTTTGCATTTATGTCCCATTTAAGGTCAGTATTTGTGCCTCATAAGTTATACTGAAAAACTGGAATATGGCATAAATGTGCAATAATCAATCTTGTACAGAAGCCAGAAAACATGAAGAAAAAGTTCATAGAAATTTGATCAAATTTCAAATTGATACGCTAAGCAGAGTAATTATGATACACTATAGATGTACATTTTTTAATTTTATCTGATATTGTTTCTGAGTGGAGCATAAAATTCATTCTGGGGTTGATTGGAATATAAAATGTAATATTAAATCTTGCACAACGAAACCAGTAACATTAAAAAAGTACACAGTATGTTGATTTTAAGAAAGCAGAGTAATTATAATATAATATAAATTAAAATAATTCTAAATGCATATAAAACTTGAAACAACTACAACAACAACAACAAAACTCACTGCTAGCAGCTAAACTATTACAGCACTGTGTTGCAGTTAAGACGACAGTAAGATTTTAACCATGCTTTGAATTGCAAAAGAAGCCTTTAAAAGAAACACTACCCCATTCAAGACAACAGGGACACATGCCAAGAACAGCAAACAAAAATGTATTACATTGATTTCATGCCAATCATTTAAAGCACACACAGGTGTATTTTAAAAAAAAAAAAAAAAAACGTTGGGGCTTTGTACAATGAGATGAGGTAATCTACGTGTCGTGGGTCTTCTCTCATGGGACAATTTTTTGGCCATAACACTTTTTCCATTTGAGTTTGGCTCTGCTTTTAGATTTGGCCGGAGTGGATGTGTTTCCATTATGGCCCAAAGTGTGCATTTGAGTAAAAATCCCACAAAATCAGTTCTGTCCCACCTACAATGATTCTAAGCGTGTCTGCCACACACACACACACACACACACACACATTCTCTGAATTGTTGGTCAGACACAGCCTTAGGACGGATCCTGAGGCATATGAGCTGTCAGACAGAATTGTCTGAAAACTGTCAGCACCACCAGACGTACAGAGTAAAGAAAACCACCACAAGACTTCCTCTAACATACTCATTCAAAATTGTCAAGAAAGACAATGCGTCTGACTCAAAGTGAAAAGCATTTGTAAGTATAGACATATATTGAAATTTATTTTGATATTCAATTATCATGGCAAATAGCTGGTATGAATATCAATGTAAATGTAAACCTACATTGTTTATTTTTTGTCTTTACAATAAAATTGGCAACCTAGAATTTTCCATGCTTTAGGCAAAAATGCAATTTATTATTATTATTATCATCATCATCATCATCATTGACAACAACATTAAAATAATAAAAAAACAAGCCCTGATATTGTTGAATTCTATCATGAGGTAATAATGATAATAATAAAATAATATATAATAAAATAGTAAAAATAATAATATGCAAAACAAAATAAAAGCAGCTTTAAAAATGATTTATAAAATGTCACAATACTCAGTATATTGATTATTATAACTTATTAGTATTATTAACATAATAAATAAAAATACAATTATAAAATACAACAAAAAATTAAAAAACATATTTTAAGCTTTAAAAATGCTTAATGTTGCAATATAGAGCATATTGATTTATGTCATGCAGTTTTAATTGCAGTTTGTTAAAAATAATGTTAAAAACAAACAAGCTTTAATTTTGTTGAATTTCAGTATATGAGCTAAATCAGACTTCTAATAAGAACTGATCCTGATATAGTTAGCAACATAATATCCATCCCTAATTTGTCATTTTCTCAGCAATTACAAACCTAAACCAGACACAAGTTAAATGTGAGAAGATGGCATGAAAGAGGTCTGTTTTGTTGGTTCCTGCAGGGGTCGATCGGTTCTGTTCTCTGTGGAGGTTTTGGCTAAAGGCCGCTTAGTTCATAGCAAGGTCACGATTAAGCTCTCTCTATCACTCTGTCACACATATCATGGCCTGCAGCTCTGCCTCAGGAATCAACTAATTAATTTGTGGCTGAATAAGAAACAAGTGAGGGAAATTCCTCATCTCCTGGCAAGTTTGAGGAATGGGCCTCAAAGTGCCTCAGGTTGATCTTCTATCAGTCTCAAAGACGACCTGAAGGTATTGTGCTGTTTTTGGCTTGTCCGCCTAGGCCACACAATCAGAGCATGAAAGCAATGAAAAACATGTCGCAATATAGAGCATAATGATTTATATCATGAAGTTTTAATGGTTTTTTATGAGGCAGAGATTATAATAATCATCTTCATCATCATTATGAATAAATGTCAGAACCCAAACTGAGCTTAAATTAAACTCATAGTTGCAAGGAACGTGCCGACAGCGGAATGCAGCATGTGTGTGTGTGGTTTCTCTCTGAAGAATAATAAGCACAAACACAGAGGTGCTTTTCTTACCGCCAGTTACAGCACAGAAAGCAGCCACAAATGACAGACAGCTAGACTGGTGAGGTTTTTTAAAAAAAAAACACTAATTTTCCCCACCACTTGCGGTCATATGTTTTGCTTAAACATAATTCACCATCTTTCACCATTTACTGTATGACAGATATGACAATTAACAAATAAATATATACATAATTCATGTTTTACTTTACAAAGACAAATGACTTTTTTGTAGCCTCAGTAAAAGAACTACAAATATAGTAGTATTACTTTGTGGTTAGTATGAAAATACATGGTGCAAGAATTAATTGACAGTATATTTATTTGTCTTTTTTATGAAATTATTTTGAAAGAATTCTAATTAATAAAATAATGAACAATAAAATAAATGTAATAAAATTAATTGACTGTAGTGTTAGCATTTGATACTTAACTATGGTACTGTCACTGGTACCTTTTAGGAAGACATTAACTTTAATACAATGGAAAAAACTCTTGTCTCATACGCAAGTTAGATGACAAGAGAGGAAAATTAGATAACAGACAGATAAAGAGGAAGAAACAGGAGATACCAAAGTCAAGGGCTTTTGAGCGCAAGTGTTAATCTGCTCATTTCCAGAAGATCACTGCACCTCACAGTCACGTGACTCTCTGAAAGGCTCGACTGCGGAGGTGCGTAATCCAGCTTGGCTGGTGTAAGCCACTTTGAAAGCAGAGAAATCTGTGCACTTTTTTGATATTTGGCTCTCCCTTGCCCTCAAATCCCATCTCACATGTCCCCCCTCTTTGCCTATCACGTTACAGCAGACCAGTCACTGCATTAGTCATGCGCTGCCTGCCGAAGTGCCCCGAAACGAACCTCTGTTGCCTTCGGGCAAGTCAGGAGCTCCATGACTGAATTACCTTATCCTGTATAGATAAAGTGTGATGGCATTCTACGGGAGGTCTGCAATTACATTCGGCCTGGGAAGACTTTTCAGTCCATAGCTTGGCAAAATCTTCGGATATGTCATGCCAGCTTTGGGAATTTTGCAGTGATTACATGTACATCTGCACTCTAGATGGCCACCCACTGTCTTTTATGCATAAGACAACAGGTGACTTTGGGATTTCGGTCAATTACTTCCAGTTCTGAAGTTTCCTTGCCATCCTTATTACTTCTTTTTGGGGGTTTTTTTTTGCACCAGAATGGCATTCAGGCTCTGCTCCTAAATTCTGTCTAAAAAAGAGTTACTACTGTCTACATAGCTTCATAACCAGTGTTGGGGGTAACGCATTACAAGTAACATGAGTTACGTAATATTTTTACTTTTTCCAAGTAACTAGTAAAGTAACGCATTACTTTTCAGTTGACAAGAAAATATAGTTACTTTTTTAAAATAAGTAACGCCAGTTACTCCCCCCCCCATTTATTGATTAAAATCTCTCCTGTTCCCTTGTTGAGAGAATTCAGGAGTAAGATGTTAGATCTAGAATAAATGTGAACATGCATTAATTCATCTCACTCACAAAAAACAAATTCAGTATTCCTCAAAATTAATAAAAACAGTGAAATTCAACTCAGAATATGATGCAAACCTGCAATAATTAAATATGTTCAATAATACAAATATCCTTTATGCATTTAATCCCATTTTATTAACCAATGTCTTTGCCGATCTTTGATGATCCAATTCAACCATACTAATAAGCAAAAAATACTCAAGATAATCTATTTAATCTATCTAAGAATTTATTGCTACCTGGTCTCATGGCAAAAACGTACCTGCATGGGGACACTTTTTCACGATATGTAAAATAAGTACAAAGTAAGTACATATCACTGCAGTTTCCAAAACCAAACTCCGACACCTTTTTTCATTCCTTTTAGCACAAAGTATTATGCTTTCGAATGTTACTAGCATCACATATCCAGCTTCATATACACAGGCTTTCAAACGTGATGGCTTTCTTTGGTAGAAGAAAAGGCGAAGAGCTTTGGTTCGAATCCCGTGTAACTACAGTTCGACAAAACAGTTCAAATCTGCACGCAAAGAAGATTCTAATGGCACGCTTGGGTCAACAAATGCATGTTTATATCAGTTTTGCATTTGTTAACACTATCGGGTAGGTTTAGGGATGGGTTTGGTGTAGGGCATATTTACAACACCATAGTCCCCGGATATTTAAACTCTGAACCACCGCCATACGTACCTGAAGCAACGTAATAAAACACAGCAATACGTATCTATATCAACGCAATAAAAACGTGCTGGGTTTTATTTCTCTTTGAAACTGTCGCGAAACGTGCAGCAAGGTACGTAAAAACGGTGTTGCAGAAAAGTACCCAGAGGTGCGTATTTTTTTGCGACTGGGTTGATTTATTCATTTAATTTTCATATTATTTTTAAGCATTCAGTTTGCTACACATTCAATAGCATTAAAAGACATATTAAACCCACCCACCCCCTATTTTCTAATAATTTGGAGCATTTTTTTGGCTGAGCCCTGGTTGGTTTTTGATTCATGCAATTGATATTTATGCAGGAACTCTGCATATCATATAAATAGCACTCCTTGTATAAAGTGCTTATAAAACTTGGACTCACAATTTAATGTAATAGAGGCGACACAATAAGGTTTGGGTAAAATAGCATTTATGTATGTATGTATTTATTTGAATTTTGTCCAAAATATGTATCTTAGGATGTAGTATAATTTAGTTTCTTACTTTGTGTCGGGAGTACACCTAAAATGATGCCTTAAAACGCTCCCTCTGTAGGCAGCTCATTAGGTTTTGGAACAGAATAATATCCTTTCAGTTGTATTTGATTTATGCACTTTCTCTGAACTCGTGGTTTTATTGTACGTGTGTGCAGATTGGACCTGGCTCAGTCTTTGGGACTCACACAGCTCCAGGTGAAGACATGGTACCAGAACAGACGCATGAAATGGAAGAAAATGGTGAGTCAGAAAAACTTGCTGAAGGCTAACAAGGGCTATGTACCTTACAAGCCTATTTCGTTAGCATACTGTCATCTTGTATCAATGAAACATCTGTGTTGAAACTGCACCAAAGCTTTGTGTGTGGAAATAGAAACATATCATTAAAAGTCCATTAGACAGTGTTGAGCTGCCCTCCTCAGCACTCAATACAATCAGTGCATGTAACAGCGATGACCCCAGGCTGCTGGTTGTTTGAGTGATGATTTAAACGACAGTACAGGTCTACGTCAGCGTCAAGCATGAACAAAAGATCAACAGAACGTTCACCTCTGAGATAAACGAGCGCAAACGACCAGCCCATGAGGCTATATATCTTCCCTTAATCACTGTAATAACCATCCTCACCTTTGACTAGGCTCACATTTTTCACAGCTCATATGTGTGTCCATGTTTCTCTAGGTGCTAAAAGGAGGACACGAGGCTCCGACCAAGCCCAAAGGCCGACCTAAGAAGAACTCCATCCCAACTACAGAGGAGATCGAAGCCCAGGAACGGCTGGCGGCCAAACTAGCAGAGGAGCAGAGGCTACGAGCCGAAGAGGAAGAGGAGGTCTTCCAATCTCAACCTCAAGATCTCAGTACATCCGCTACATCCGAGTCCATCTGTCCAGAAACTCCAGCGCAAGAACAGGCCCCTCCATCTCCGTCAGAAGCAATGACAACCAGCTAAATGCAGATGCATAACCAAAGACAGCTACTGAAAGACTTTGATGCTCTCTGGACTTGAGCAGATGAACGGCTTCCCAAGCCTGATTCTGAGCTGACAGTGGCCCTAAAAAAGTATGGCGGTACTTTAGACACACGAAAATGTGTGAATGTCATTGCAAAACAACAAAACATCAAACTAAGTGGCTTCTATATCCAACACAGACAGAATAAGCACACTTCCCAAGTGAAACATTTCACAAAACTAAGCTTTTAGGTGTTAAATGATAAAACGTGTTCTGGTTGTCAAAGTGTGGATCATGTTCATACCCAGTTTCCAAAAAATAAGTTTTAAGAATGTTTTGCTAATATTCCCATTAGGTTCTAAAAACATTTCCTCAATGTTCTCTAACTGTTCAAATCATCTCTCTTTTTTAAAAAAATGTTTTAAAAACGTCATTCCATTTTATCATTTTGCAAACATTACAGAACCGTTACTTTTGAATGTTCTCTGAACATTCTGAAAGAAGTAGTGACATTTAAAAAAATGTTAGACGAACGTCCAATTACAACGTTTCAGAAAAAAAATGTTCCATTAATGATGTATAGATAACGTTTTGGGAACTTTCTTAAAGGGACAGCTCACCCCAAAATTTAAATTCTGTGGTCATTTACTCACCATCATGTTGTTCCAAACATATTTTAGTTTTTGCCTGCTGCTGAACACGAAAGAAGATATTTTAAGTATAGTGCTGATAGTGCTGATAACCAAATCATTTCTGGTCTCCACTGACTTCCGTAGTATTTTTTTCCCCTTCATAATATGAAAGTCAATAGGATCCAGCAACTGTTTGGTTACCCATTTCTTTAAAATATCTTTTTTTTTTTATGTTCAACAGAAAAAAAAAAAAAAGTATCTCATACAAGTTTGGGAAGAAATTGAGGGTGAGTAAATGATGACATTATTTTTATTTTCTTCATAAAATCATACATCCACTAAAAATCACACTGAGCCCGTTTGTTTGCAGATTTTGTTATTGAATGCAATGACATGCAGGCATTTTATAGTATGCCTAAGTGTCCAATTACTTTCCACTATATATGGCGTTGCAGTGATCAACATTGTAACATTGCTTTAAATGTTTCTGTCATACAGCTGCCTCTCTGAAATGTATTTTATAAAATTTTAAAGCCATTAATATGCTGCCAGATATGGCGACATATAAAACTGAATCACACAGACTGACTTTCTTGCACCAGTGCAGCACATTCTATTTGGACAAGCAGTAAGTGTTTATTTTTTTTTCTAGGTATGTTCCTCTGTTTCCCTGTAAATATTACTTGTTTAATTGCGCCTGTAGTTTACGGTGCACCTGTGTACCGTAGCTTGGGATTCTGTGCCAAAACACATATATCTGAGAAGCTAAAGTGCCCTTTGAGGTTTTTTTTTCTTTTTTTACATATCCATGAAGCTGCTGCCATTAAAAGTTAATAGGACGGGTTAGTATGAATACCAGTGTAAACACGTACAGAGTTCTGGATTTCGCATGAGAAAATGTTGCTCTTTTTAAAGCAGGATTGTCCAGTTTGGGTAAAGATTAGCTTTATCCATTTAACATCTCAATGGATAAAGAATCTGTCAGCTTAGTAGAGAAAAAGAACATAAATTCTGAGAAAACATTAAAGGTAGTATTGATTTAAGTAAACCTTCCAAAGTGCCCACTCTGCCATACGACAATGTATTTTCACTGTTCCTGTTTGCAGAGAAAAATGGTTTCTTTTGTTCATTTTATGCGTGGCATGCTTCGACTTCATTGTATTTCAACCGAATCCTTTCTTCAAATCACTTTTTGTGTGTGTATAACCTTTGCACGGCCATTTAGTACTATTCTTTGAGGTCGAAACACATGATATATGAACTCCCAGATGGATCATGCTAGCTATTGTATGTTTCGTCCCATTTCATTCCCTTTGAATGAAAAAACGTTGAACCCTTTTCCCCCACCCTGGTGTGGCGCAGTATGACACCACTAAGTGCAGGCTGGTTTTATTACTGTAAGAAAAACCACTTAATCTGTCAGGGACGCAAAGCAATTAATAAATCAAACTCACACTAGTAAAACCTGCAAAAAAAAAAAAAAAAAACTGCCAAAAAAAACGAAAATCTGCGGGACATGTCAAAGCCTGCGGGAGCTCTGCACATGCCTACAACTGACTGACGGCCCACAAATACATCATCACAGTCTCCTCTATCCTGCATGTCATAAGCTCTGTTTCCAACCGTTGTTGCCTTTTGCAAAGATTTTATTCGTATAGCTGTTTTTTTTTTTTTTCCCTGTGTTCGGCTAAAAACAAATATTGAAAATATATTCCTTCTTTGATATAAAAAAACACTATTTTTCTGGTGTACATACTGAATTTTATTGGGTGAGTAGTTATTTTGTATTTTTTTTGTTTTGTTTTGGAGGATAAGACTATATAGATATTTGACGAGAATCCCTTTTTCACCCAAATGTTCTGTAATTTTTATTGTATGTGTGTGTGTTTGCATATTTAATAACATTTAATAAAGATACCATTAATTTTGGAGGTCTAATATCATGATTTCTGATCAGACATACTACATCCTATATACAAACAAACAAAGAAATAAAAATACAAAAAGTGTAGGATTTACATTAAAACAATTCTTTGTCTTTTATTTCACAAATAACTCAAAGAGATAGCAAGTAACACACTGAATTAAATTAGTAATTTAAGGTTGAACGACTGAAATAGTATTTTATTGTAAAATGTACTTTAATCTTTATTCACAAGTTTTATTTATTTATTTATTTTACAGTGAAGGTGTCTCAATCAGCTCCCCTACTCAATAGTAAGTGCACCATAGGGGATTCAGTCATTTTCAAAATTGTTTCAGTTCACAGATTTTCTCTCCATTGAAATTCCCAGAATGCAACACAAAAGCCAAAAACTATATTCATGTACCAGAAATGCTGTCATCTCTTTTAAAATTTCAAGCCAGTTTGCTATTACAGCTCACTCATAATGTGCATAAAAGACAAACCTGCTTCTTCTGCAAACTTTTAAGTGTGATTTAGGTTTTATTAAAAAATTGTGAAAAGTTTAAAGGGATAGTTCACCCAAAAATGAAAAATCTTTTATGAAATACCTACCGTCATGATGTTACAGATCCATAAGTCTTCATTCATCTTCACAACACAACTGAAGATATTTTTAATATTCTCTCATTATTTTGTTCTCCTAGGCAAGTCTACATAATCACCACTTTCAAATATGGTAAACAGGAGCTCAAATTCATTTGTCAACTATGTATGTTTATCATTGCAGGATATTTCTTAAAGAGTAAGTTCATCCAAAAATGAAAATTCGGTTCATTAGTTAACATTAGAAAACTACATTAGTTAACATAAACTAAGAATGAACAATACTTCTATAGCATTTATTAATCTGAGTTAATATTAAATTCATTATTTACTAATGAACTGTGAACTAACACGAACAAATAATGACTGTGTTTTTAACTAACATTAGGGGAGAGCAGGGACGAAAGTAACGCGGGACGAAAGTAACAAAAAGCTATTTTCTCAGAGCCTGGACTAAATTTGCTTTCCAAGCTATGGCAGGACATTTAGCACGCAACCCTTGATTGGGCAGAGAAATATTTAGTTGTTGTGTTTCTCGTTTCATGTGTCACAGTAATGATCAATCTACATGTTATTTAGTGCTGTAATACATCCTGAAGTTTGGCTTTTCAGAGTTTTTCAGTATAGAAGTAAATTGGATTTAAATGTCAGGAGTTCCTTTTGGGATGAAAGTAACGCTACTTTTGTCTTCCTACAGTGACAACAAGTGTTTCTTTTGTCCCGCAGCATGCTAATTTGGTGACTTTCTGTGTCTTGCATCATTTATTAAAATGTTTATCATAAATGTTTATGTTGTATACCAAAAGAATATGCCAAGAGTGAGGGTCAGAAAGACAGACAGAGGTCTGATTCAGCCACATGTTCATGAGAGGGCGTTTCTGGACAGTAAGCCTATCTGTCAGGAATATCAGTCTCATGGCTGTTGCTACATCGCATTTACCTTAGTCATATTTAGGTTTTAACCATACCTTAGCTTTGCCACCTCCACCTATGAATTTGCAGTGTTTCCAGATGTTTTTATGCACATTTTGAATTTATGCATACAAACAACTGGATGGAAACATGACTAGGCCTACTATTAAATTATGTTGAGAATTTATATTATGCTAATCTAATTTTCATATTGTTCATTCTGTTAAAAATAAAATAAATAAAAATAAGCTGAAAAAAAATAATTAAAAAAAATTCAAGTTTCTCTCTTATGCTCATCAAGGCTGCATTTATTTGATTAAAAATATAGAAAAAAAAAACAGTAATATTGCAAAATGTTTTTACAATATAAAATAATGTTTTTTATTTTAACATTCTTTAAAATAGAATTTATTCCTCTGATGAAAAGCTGAATTTTTATCAGCTGTTACTCCAGTCTTAAGTGTCACTTGATCCTTCAGAAATCATTCTAATATGCGGATTTATTATTAGAATGATCAATGTTGGATAATATCAACAGTTGTGCTGCCAAATATTTTTTGGAAGCTGTGATTTTTTTTTTTTTTTCAGGATTCTTTCATGAATAACAAGTTTAAAAAGTACAGTGTTTATTCAAAATATAAACATTTTATAACAATGTAAATTATTTATTATTAACTTTTAATAAACTTTTAATTATTAACTTAATACATCCTTGGTGAATAAAAGTATTAATTTCTTAAAAAAAAAAAAAAAAAAAAGAAAGAAACAATAATAATTTACTGACCCCAAACTTTTGAACGGTAGTGTATATTCAATAAAAACAAGAGTAACACAACAAATCTAGCTTGTACTTTTGGGGTCGAATGTGCAACTTATGTTCAAACTGAAATTACACTGAAGTCTTTGACAAAATACCACCTGATATTAATAGGCCACAGCAAAAATATATCTCCGTCTACAGCTTTCTCTTTTTAAATGATGTTTTTTCTGAAAAATGGTACTTTCGTCCCTACTCTCCCCTAACAATGATTCATAAATAGTGTAATAAATATATTGTTCATTGTTTGTTCATGTTAGTTAATACATTAACTAATGTAAAGTGTACATTAACCTTATTGTAAAGTGTTACCGATTAGTGTCATTAATTACTCATCCTCATGTCATTCCAAATCCATTAGATCTTTGTTCCTCTTTGAACACAAATTAAGATATGTTTGACCCGAGAGCTTTCTGATCCTGCATAGATAGTAACACAACTATCATGTTAAAGGCCCAGAAAGGTAGTAAGGACATTGTTAAAATAACATGTGACATCAGTTAAAAAACAAAAAAAAAATTACTTTATTCAACAATTTCTTTTCTTCCGTGTCAGTCTTCGACCTGTGCTCACGAGAGTACCACGACGCATGTATTTTTTACAATTGTATTTTTCTGTGAACTATCCCTTTAATAGCACAGTATGTTTAACATCTACATCTACCAACTCCTTGCAACTGTGTTGCAGGAATTTAGTCATCAGGATTAATATTTTATGGATCAAGACCCTTCCTAGCAGCCAAATGCATGTTTATATACTGATTCATAAATGGAACTAGGGAGTGAAGTGAGACACACAAAAGACAGTGGAAAGGGTCTTGTTGCAGACACAGCTTGAGGCAAAAAGTCTGTGAAAACGTACTTTGCTGTTTTATAGTCCAGGGTTAATTTCAAGACAATAAAAAAGTCAATAAAAGTGTAATTTGCTTTGGTTGTGCCTTAAAAAAATAATGGGTAATAAATTAGTCATCATAGTCTGACAAATTTTTCATTTCAACTTAATGATCACCAATGCAAAGTAGAGTGATGATGTGTTACTATTTGTAAAATTTTACACACCTTGTCATCACATTCTTTTCTTTACACAATTTGTTCCTAATTAAACAAGTATGACTATTATAGGCTTATCTTTCACTCTGCACTTCCTTCATGTTGTCCTGTCGTGCACCTCGCTCCTCAGTGACCCGCTCAAACAGGTTTGTGCCGCCAAGTGCATTTTTGCTAGTTTGTAGCACACACTGATGAGAGCAAAGGCAATCACCCTGGGCTGTGTGTGTGTTTGTGCATGTGTGAACATATGCACATGCGTGTGTTTTTGTGTGTGTGTGACTGTGTGAGGAAAAGGGGTCAGGGTTAAAGGTAGCTTCAAACCCGAGGCAGAGGATTAGGGCTGACAGGAAGTTGCAGTGGAAATGTTGATGACTGAAGTGTCACTGATTATCACTAAAGAGAAACAACTTGAAGTTTTGGGGTCATGTAACTCAGTTTGCAGCAGGCGATATGGGTAACACTTTACAGTAAGGTTCCATTTGTTAACAATAGTTAACTACATTAGTTAACAAGTGATAATGAAAAATATGTCTAACGCATTTATTAATCTTAGTTAATGTTTATTTCATCATTCACTACTACGTTATTTAAATCAAAAGTTTTTTGTTTTTTAATACTTATTATACTTTTGTGTTACCACAAAAGATTTGAATTTCATTAATTAATCAGTTATAACAACTTTATAATGCTTTATAACAGTAACATTTTAAGAAAAGTCTCTAACAGTAAATATTAATATCCAGAGTCTATGACAATATTGCTTTGTAAAAATAACATAATAGGAATGAATATATAAAATATATCCATAATATCATGTAATCATTTGAATTTAGTTTGTAATATTAAGTGAATAGTATGATTAAATATGTAAAATACACTGCATTAACTACATTTTTTAATTTAAATGTTTAATAAACACATTATAAAACCAAAGGTTTTATCTGTTAATATTATTTAATGGACCAGATGATCAAACAGTCGAACAACAAATATATTATTAGAGTTATAGCATTAACTAATGTCCTTATTGCAAAGTTTTACAGCAAAGTTTGCATGACGTTTATTAATCAGTTATAACGACTTTATAAATGCTTTATTACAATAACATTTTAGGTAATAATAAATATTCATCTCTGCTTTAGCATATATGACTTTCTTTGTGTGTAAAATCAAATATAATATAAATATATATAATATATTTATGTAATAAAATCTAATAAGTATAATATCAATATAACATGTACTGTAATAAATCCAAATTGTTTCAAGTTGGGATTATAATTATTATTACTGCTAAATTGCCATGTCTTTTTTAAAGTGTCTTTGTGTAACATACTGTGCAAAAATCATTAATGGCTTCATATCTTTTATCAGTTTTTATCAGCTTTGCAAGTAATCTTCTTATCTAGATAAAACACCTTGTAGAATCTAAGAATATTTATATTGAAGACAATTCACAGTCATTTCAGTAAAGTTAATCTGTCAGCAGCTCAGCATCAGGTTAATAATTTTGTTGTGTGTTTAATGTTTATTTTATTTCAAGTAACATTTTGTTTTCTTTGTTTATAATATATAGCTGTATTTTTAGTAGACTATAATAACCCTGATATCTGTGCAAATTGATCTTATTAATGAACATGGAAGTATAGCTGTCACATACAGCAGGGTCTGCTAAGTCTCTTATGGCATGGCAGGTCACTGCAGGCATGTTGGATTCTGGGTAATTGCTGTGTGGTATGGTCAGGTTATGGAAATAGCCCGCAGGTATGTTGCTCTAATCGGAGAGGCAATCATTTGGTCTCCTGGCCCCCAGGTTCACAGTGAGGTCACTGGAGTCTGGTAACTTGAGCGACGTCATTGTCACCCCCACCTCCGATGTCTGTCACATCGCACTCATCCATCCCCACCTTCACCTGTCAGCTTAGCTTGTGCTTCAGCCATTAGCATACTGCTAAGAGAGAGAGAGAGAGAGAGAAAATATGAGTTATGCTAACATCCGTGTGCTTACCTTATCTCTGCTGTGACAGGGGAGGTGATTTCTGCATACCAAGAGATGAAACCACAACCTGTCCAGAGGAAAGGATCCACCCTTCTAGCGTACGAACAATGACCCTGTTGTCTTCACCTGCGGATGAAAACCTGTCATTATCAAGGGCATGTACAAAAAACTAACAGCAAACATACTGTGCCATATCTATAATTCATCATGATGAGTTCTATCACTATGATAGAAAGCGTTTCACAGTGATTACGTGTTTGTAAAACCATGCTGGAACCGTCTTCTGATTATGTATGTTATGTACAGACGAAATACAAACATTCAACAAAGGAGCTTCAAAATGCACTAGGAACTAATTTTGAAAACAGCTCATACAATTTTTAAAACATAAGGTTGAGTAAATACTATTAAGACTCCAACTGATTAATTACAATACATTAAAGGGGTGCTATTATTCTTTTTCACTTTTTGGATTTTAGTCAGTGTGTGGTGTCTATCTTTGGGCATAAAAAAGATCTAAAAAGTTACAAATCTCCAAAGGAAGATATTTCGTTTTTTTTAAAAAATCTCTTTCCAAGAACTACAACGAATGGCTCCTTTGGACTATAGCGTTTGTTTTCCATATGCAATGATGTCACAACGCAGTCCATTAGAATATCATTAAATTAAATCCTGCCTATGGAAATTTCGAATTGTTGGGGGGTGTGTAGGGACGAGGTGGAGGACTAGCTTAACTTTAGCGATGCAGCGCGGAGAGTCGCTTCAACGAGCCGCAGCGCGGCGGGTATAAACACTGGCATTGACTAGAGTGGCCATTTCAGAGCAGTAACGCGCCACAGACGTGTGCAATACGGGGGGTCGAAACACACGCCAAAGCCGTGATCTACTCTGGTTGCGTGTCAGAGCTGTAATGCGCCCCAGATGTGTGCAGTGTGTGGTGAGACATTTATTCATCATACAGTGTAGATAGCTTCACTTATAACGCAAGTGTTTTTTAAAATGCATAAACCTGCACTAGAATAGGCTAGGCTGATCAGTGATGATGTTTTTTGATAATGTTAGGATGCTTTTAGCCTTATGCTGGAGCTGGTTTTGGGCAATGAAACTATGTAAAATAATTAAATAAATTAGCACGATAATATCATGTATCTGCGATCTCGCAGATTGAGGATGGGACTCAACACTGGCGTATTATTTACTCACCCTCCATGCATCCTAGGTATATGACTATTGGACAATTGGAGTCTAATAAAGTCGAATAAAGTGCATCCATCCATAATAAAAAGTGCCTCGCACGGCTCCTGGAGGTCTCCTGTAGCGAATCGATGCGTTTTTGTAAGAAAAATATCCATATTTAAAATGTAACATTCATTATTAATCTACCTTGCGCTAACTGCTTTGACAAGGGGCGTGGCAGTACTGAAACACCGTCTAAGCTGTTCATCAATCGCAATGCAGTGGGACAGCTGACCAATCATAACACATTTCCTTTTTTGGAAGGTGGGCCTTCATTAAACCCGGAACTCATCAAACTATTTGTGCCAGGCTGGGAGAAAGGTATTGTAATAATGTAAATTATGTGAAAAATAATGCGTTTTTTATAACACCAAGCATGAGAGCAAGTTCTAGTATACCCCCAAAACAGAATCTAGACTTTGAAAAAGAGCATAATAGGACCCCTTTAAAGCAGCTTGTGTGTAATGCATAATACAGTATGTATAAATAAGTACTTAATTACTGTACAATTACTTTTCCATTAAAAAGTAAAGTAAGGGATTATTATTAATATTGTTTTTGTCATTTAGTTATGTAAAATCCAAGTTAAATTATAGAACAAAAAAAAAAACAAAAAAAAAAAACTTGGATATATCTTTTGTTATGTTATGGTTTTAAATTTAACCACTTCCTTTTAAATAGTTTGATCCTTGTAACGTTCAACTTGAGGTTTATATGGGATAATTAGTAATAAGAAATGCAATTGTTTTTAGCGAGAGCAATTAGTAATCTAATTACACTGTTAAAGATGTCATGTGTAGTTGGTAAGTAATTAGTCAATTCATTCATTCATTATTTACTTATGTAACACTGATTACAAGTTTTCTAAAATGTTATGTTTAAATATACAAATGTGAACATAATAAAGTATTTTGGTTTCATTTTGTTGACATATTAAAGTTAGCGGTTTTCCACAAATCAGAAAATCTCCATTAATCTGCCTTTAAATATATGCATGGTAATTGAAATCTACAGACTGGAATAAATAAAGTGCAATAAATAAACATTTGAATATGTATGTTGGTTGTTTTATTTCCACTAGTCTGAAAAAAAAAAAGCTTTATGGAAGCAAAAAGTCTCAAATCTCAAGCAATACAGTAGTTTGCCTAAAGTGGATTGCCCTAAATATGTACGATATTACATTATAGAATGATTAAATATGTAAATACATTCTTGCAATACTCACTAACAGTGCTGTGATTGGTTGCCCGGCCAATGCTATGCAATTGCTAAGGTATCTATGCTATGTAAGTGTTAGTGCAATGTTATGGTAAAGCAGAAATAGGCAAGTTTGGTCCTAGAGATGTGCTGTCCTGCAGAGTCTGGCTCCAACCCTAAAAAAAAAGAAAAAAAAAAAAAAAAAAAACACCTCTAACACACCTCACATCACACCTAGTAATCCTGAAGACGTTGGTTAGCCTGTTCAGGTGTGTTTGATTAGGGTTGGAGCTAAACTCTGCAGGACAGCAGCTCTCTAGGACCAAACTGGCCAACCCCTGTGCTCAAAGTGTTCTGGATGGTTACTGAGATGTCGCTGAGAGAACAGCGCCAAGCAATGATAATTAAATATTATTACAGGTAAAGCCTTGACTACCTAACAACAAGTGACAATATAAATCATGTCTACAGGTGTCAGTATTATTCACAGCCAGAGGAAATTGCATGCTTCAGCATGTGGCCCTGTATTTAATCTAAAAAACAGATAATTCGTTTTTAAGCTTAGGTTTAGGTTTAAACATTTATTTATATATTATTTATTCAGCAGGCCCTTTTATCCAAAGTCAAAATTTGTATTATCAAACAGGTATCATATCTATCGTGTATTTGTATAAAATAATGAATCATAAAATAAATAATATATCTTCATCATGTGACACTGAAAACTGGAGTAATGATGCTGAAAATTCAGCTTTGCATCAAAGGAATACATTACATTACTTAGTAATAGGGGTGGAGCCGAACCCGAATACGGTATTCGGAAAGGCACAAATAGCGTGTTTTTTACAAATACTTATTTCGAACAAATACTTAAAAAAATATTTGTATTCGGGAACAAGAAAAACTTTATATCAAAAAGCTGCGTTTCCTCATGAGACCGCAGTGCATGCCCGCATGAGCGAGTGAGTGGGTGACATTCAGGAGTCGGAGGGGTTGGGGGCAGGGCATATGCTCCCAAAATTTAATCTGCGCGACCGCAAAATATATTTGGAAGCATTTGTGCGAGTGCGAGAAATCGTTGCGGTGCGACTTGTTTTTATTTCTTTACAAAACTTTCGCTAGCCTAACTACTGCCCAGACTGCTGTGAGCTGATACAGTGACAGTTTCGCCGTTTTCTCCAACATTACATAACTAACTAAACTTGATCTTTACATTCTTAACAGATTTTAGATATTAGTCGTCAATCACTCCCTGTCACTGACACTGCGCTCCGCTGAAACTCGGAACCGGCCGTTTTTTTCTCTCTCTCTTAACCAACCTCTGTTCCAGATTTGTACAAACTACATTGCAATTAGGGGTGTGTGATATGACGATTTTTGATTGTGGACAATTAAAATGTCTCCACAATCTGCTTTTGAAGAAATATACTATATTTTGTGCTACAGCGCACATTCTGGCATACATTCACATCAAATGATAACTCCACTCACGCAGGGGCGTAATTTCCACTGGGGACACACTTTTCAAAATCCCGTTTGTGTCCCACCACTTGAATAGTTTTGTTAAATTAATGTCTTGTATTGTGGAATGCACGCTCAGCACCGCAGAGAGTTTCGCGCCATCGTTAAAACTAAACCGAAAGTAAAACGCGCGCGCGCATTCAAAAGCAATTTTAATACCCCACGTTTAGAGAGCGACTCCCCAGTTCACCTTAGCATAGCTTCCCGTCACCCATTAACTTAGTTGAAACTCCTCACATGGATTTGGGCAACCAAATAGAAAAGAGTGTGGCTGCTGCTGAGATCTCTTGGTCCTCCACCAGCCAAAAAAAGTGTGTAGAAGTGTAACGCAAAAAAACTGGATTTTTACGCCTATTTTGAATTTTACTCGAATACAAATACAAATACAAATACTTTTCTCCCCTCAACAAATACAAATACAGATACAAATACCGGCTGCTTTGCACACCCCTACTTAGTAAACAGTTATTTTAAATTTTAACATTATTAGGTGAGCAGAAGAGTATATATAGAGAGAGCAGAACAGTGTATACTGCAATAGATGGGGTCTTCAATTTTGATTTCAGGTTGATTTTTAGCATTAGAAAAATCATCTGTGGAGGGTGAACTATCAGTGTAATAGTTTCTACATTTTCCCAGTCAATTTCCCAATCAGCTGCATCTAAAGCCTATCAATCTTTTTCATCTCACACCTAATTAATGGCAGTTAATGCTGTTCCATACGGACAGCTGCTTAGTGTTATTTCAAATACTTGCAAATGTATTTACAGTAGCAATTAGCCTTCAGCAGTCCGCCTCCGCTCACTCATGCTAATACACCGGACAACAATCTGTCCAGTGTCTGCGAGATGGCGCTGCCGCCTACACACACATTAAACACTCGGCCTTATGCACACTTACACAAACCAAAACATCCACATCCATTTTTGGGATTTTGAGGGAATGTCCATGCTGGCTTATGATCTAGACCTCAAGGGCTTGAAGAAACAGCCTTGTTTTATATCCAACAATCTGCATACATAGAGTACACTGAAAAAAAAAGTGAATAGAAGTAAAATAATATTATTCAAGTATGTTTTACAAAAGCTACGTCTTAGTGCAATGTCACCTGCTAATTCTTATTAATTATTGATGAAATTTACCAGCAATTTCTGAGTAAAAAATAGCATCTCAACTGCCTGTATCATCGCAAATTGTAAACCATGCTCCCGCCCAATTCTAAACTACTAAATGCGATTATAAGACATGGCAATATTAAGATTTTATGGGCATTAACATGATTTTCTATAAAACTGATTTGAATTAATGTGTATTGTAAAAAGTGCTAATAAATTTAACTTGACTTGTTTTTCTAGGTTGTTAAAGGAATTGTTCTTCAAATGTCAAAAATGTCACATGTGTGTGTGTGGTCCTGTTAAACCATATACTGTAAAAAATTTGTTGAGTCAACTTAAAATAATTTGTTGCACTGCTGCCTTAACAATTTAAGTTCAGTCAACTCAAATAATTTTAGTCAACTTGAAATATTAAGTTGTACTAAGTGACTTGGATAAAAAAAAAATGGTTTGTTAAACTTAAAAGCTGGGTAAGTTACCCAGCTTCCTTAAAATTTAAAGTTGAATCAACCTTAAATATCTAAGTTGTCACTTAGTACAACTTAACATTTCAAGCTGACTAAACTTTTTTGAGTTGACTTAAAATTTTAAGGCAGCTGGGTAACAATTTTTTTTTCAAGTCAAATATTTTTCAAATAGTACTTTATGGGGACAAAATGTCCGTACAAAGATGGCAATATCCAAAATTCTTGTCCTTATGGGGACTTTTTTTTTTTTTTGCCCCAATGGGAAATGAGGAAACAAGCTTATGAATAATACAGAATGAGTTTTTGTTTGTTTGTTTGTTTGTTTGTTTGTTTGTTTTTAATAGTATGAGTATGTAAAAACGCAAGTTTTTAGAGTATAAAATCCATTATGCCTATGGAATGTCCCCATAAAACATGGAAGCACAGTGTGTATGTGTGTGTGTTTGTGTGTGTAAATTCACATGGTTTAAAAATTCACATTTTTAAACCATCTAACACAAAATAAGATATTTAGCTCTATGCTTTTGCTGCTCTTTTTCATATAATGAAAGTGAATAGTGATCAGGGGATCACTAAATAAATAAATAAATAAATAAATAAACAATGGGGAAAAAGTCTGTAAAACTCATAAAAGTGTAAAGAAAAGTAGTCCATATGACTCATATAGACACAAAAACAGTTTTCAGAGTTTTCATATTTAATTATTTAATTCTAATATACACATATTTAAATCACAAAAATATGGTTGAAGAAACAGATTTTCAGTGAATAATGACAAATATCAGTCTGTTCCTAATATGTCATCAGATTACTTGGGAAAATAGCACACAAACTGTGTATAACTTGTGCTATGGCACTTCTATGGTGCTTTTATCGTTTTTGGTAGCTTGACAACCTTGGTCACCATTCACTTCCATTATGTGGAAAAAGCGTAAACATCTTGTCTGCGGTTTGTGAAAAGCGAATCATCAGGGTTTTGAACGACTCAGGGGTGAGTAAATGATGACAGAATGTTCATTTTTGGGTGAACGATGCCTTTGCCATCCAAAACTTCAACCCTTGTCCCTGAGAGAGATGAGTCAGACATGGCACAGATAGCATGCAGTCTGCGGGACATGTGATCTGCCTGTTCTGCTGCCCAAACACTCCATTAAGACTGTGATGGGACGGGCAGACAGTGAAGATGGAAAGGCAGGCCGCAGCGGTCACTGTCACCCAGCTGGTCGAGCTATAAGTCATCACCGGGCACAGCTGCACGCAGACTCTCATAGAAGCCACCGGCGCAGCCTGGTCCGCTCAGGGCTTCTCGTCTGCTCCATGGCTTTCGTGTTGTGTTTTCCCTCAACATGATCTAAGGCTCTGTTAAGGCCTGAGCCAAAAAAGACTTTCATGCAAATTCTTTTTGTGCTGGAATCCGTGCATAAGTCTCAATGCCAATTTAAAAGCGCAGGCACATACAGTACTGTGTTTAACCGGCAGTGTTCTCTTCCTCTGCTGGGAGTTTGCGTGCCAGACCTCAACTGTTGGTTTCCTATTATGATAAAAACAACTCTTAATGCACTTCAAGAAACATTCGCTACAAGCTTGTAATCCACATTTTACACCGCTACTTGGATTTATAAGAGGAGCTGCTTTCAGAGCCAAGGAAACATCAGTGACTGCCACGCTGCAGACTGTGTAATGCAGGATCAACTGCCTTTGGAAATCGCTCTGCAATTACGTATTTGTTGACAGGCCGTAGCAAAAACGAATGTGTCTTATGGAAATGATATGCTTTATAGTGCATGAACACGGTCAGGCTGGAAGATTTGAATTCCAGCTAACTGTTCAAAAAAAAAAAAAAAAGAGAACTTCTGTTCCACAGCGCAAGAAAAACTGATTAATTACTTTCGGGTGGACAATGGATTCCCTGGTCAATAATGGATGATGTACAGTCACACAACGCAGCTGTTTTTGAAGCCAATGTCATTTAATTTACTGATGTTACTGTTTGAGGCGGAAAAAAAAAAACTGTGTAAGAGTAGGGGGCAAATTTAGTAAACCTCTGAAGTAATTTCACAGTATTTTGGTGCAAAAAAATATGTTTTTTTTTTTCTTCTTTTTGGCTAAAAAGCCTGTGCTCGGTGGCATTTTTGGTTGTGGTTCTTATTTATGTATGTATGTATTTATTTGTTGATTGAGTAGTGCTGTCAAACGATTAATTGCAATTAATCGTATCCACAATACAAGTTTAAATAGACACATATATAAATATTTTTTTATATATAAATATTCAATATTTAAAGATTTTTTATTTTTTTTTATTTTGCATTCTCAGATTCCAGATTTTAGAATAGTTGCATCTCAGCCAGTTATTGTCATATCCTAACAAACCACGCATCAACGGAAAGCTTATTTATTCAGCTGTATGATGTATAAACCTTAATGTATAAATATGATGTATATATCTCAGTTTCACAAAAATGACTGGTTTTATGGTCCAGGGTCACATATATTTTAACATTTTAAAATTGTAACACATATGAGGAACAGACAATATATACCACGCCCTCCACTAATATTGGCACCCTTGGTAAATATGAGCAAAGGCAGCTATGGAAATTAATCTGCGTTGTTTATCCTTCAAATCTTTCATTTAAAAAAATTCTAATTGTTCATTGAAGTAAAAAGATAAAATGTGTGTGTGGGGAGGGGGGGATAAATGTTTTTCTCTAGTTCACGTTGGCCACAATTATTGGCACCCAATTATTGCAAAGTCCTTTTATAACACCTCTGAATTTTCTCCTATAATCCCTGGTGAGATTGGAGAATACCTAACAAAAGATCAGAGACCATTCACCCATACAGAATTTCTCCAGATCCTTCAGATTCACAGCTCCATGCTGGTGCTTCTTTTCTTCAGTTCACCACACTGATTTTCTACTGTTCAGGTCAGGGAACTGAGACAGCCATGGCTGAAGCTTCATTTTGTGCTCAGTGACATGTTATGTTTGATGTTTGTTTTGGATCATTGCCCTAATAGAAGATCCAACCACAACCCATTATAAGATTTCTAACAGAGGCAGTCAGGTTTAGATTTTTTATCTGTTGGTATGTGATAGAAACGATGATGCCATGCATCTGAACAAGTGGTCCAGGAACTCCGGCAGAAGAATAGGCCCACAACATTAAAGATTCAGCATATTTAACCATGGATGTGGGGTCTGGTGGTTTAGCTGCTAAAAAGCTCTTTTTAAGGTTCATCTGACCATAGAAGCCAGTCCCATTGGAAGTTCCAGTTGTGCTTGACAACTGAATATGCTGGAGTTTGATTTTGGAATAGCGAGCAGTATTTTTCTTGAAACCTTCATAAACAATGTGGTGATGTAGGGGCTATTTGACCTTTTTTTTTAGTCTTTCTGGCTTCTAGATTCAACTAATCTCTGCAGTTGAAGCGCTGGAGAGTTCTGAAATGGCCAGCAATGAGTCCAAATCTGAATCCCATAAAACACCTGTGGAGAGATCTCAAAACAGCAGTTGGGAGAAGGCATCCTTCAAATCTGAATGACCTAGAGCAGTTTGCATAAGATGAGTCCAAAAATCCAAGTTCCAGAACTCCAGTAGAGAGGTGTAAGAAACTCATTCATGGTTACAGAAAGCGATTGATTTCAGTTATTTTTTCCAAAGGGGGGTGTTACCAAATATTAAGTTAAGGGTGCCAATAATTTTGACCAGTGCATTTTTTGGGTTCTGTGTGGAATTGTATCAGATTTGACTTTTCTTCTCTTTTTTTTTTGTGTGTTTTTCCAATGCAAACAATAAATAAATAAATAAACATGTGAGTACCAAAACAAAACAATTTTCTGAGAGAAGGGTTGCATTTTCTGACAGAATTGCAAGGATGCCGATATTTTTGGCCATGACTGTATGTAAAACTTGCTTCTGTTTTACTGGATCTTGCATGATAACTGTTTTTAAATGCATAACGATACATTTTTATGTAGTAACAAGCCACTTTAGATATTGGTGTGCATTTTACTATTGATGTCAGCAATGTACTGACTAATTGGCTAATTTACCAGCTATTTTGTGTGCATGTATCCAGTATTTGCAACAATGGCACATGCAAAAGAACAATGCAATTAGTAGATAGAGTTCAGTGGTTGGTACTCGTGGCAGTGATGTCCTCACCTTGACTAATCCTCTTCCGGCACTTTCTTGTGTTGATAGACCTGATGTCAAACCCTTGATCATAAATGCCCGGGACCACGTCCGAGGCTGTGGAAAAGAGAATTAAGGGTATTAACGTCAGGCCGTCTGTTTTCTTTTTCATTTTTGCTGTTTAAGAACAAGCCGGCTGTGTGCTTTTGCAGGATACTTTCCAGCAGGAAAAGTGGAAAAAAAGAGGAAGCGTGGATTTGTGAGTGGCAGGTGTTGAGAGACTGCTCCCATCATAGACCGTTTATGCACAGAGGTGGATGTGAGAGCTGTTTCTGCGGGCACCTGCTTCCTCCAACTGCCGTACACGCTGGAGGTCAGAGCGAGGTCGCGGGGGAGTCAGTGGGTGGGGTCAGTCAGTTTGACTGACAGCCTTTAATGCGGTATGTTAACGCTAAAGCTATAGCACACGTAGGCTGGAGGGGAAAAGGAATGAAGAAAAGTATAGTTTGGCCTCCAAAATAAACAAAAAGTCATTGTCTGTCAAATGATGACACAAGGAGCGCATGTACACACACGTCCACCTTCAGCCATACACACGTGTCTATAAAACCCTGAAAATTACATCTAAACGGCAATGATGTTTGGATTACAAATCAAAGAAGTTTATACAAACTTGTACTTTTGAAAGAAAAACATAAGGCGTTCTCAACACTCCGTCGTCCGGACACGATTATCCATCTGATCGCTGCAATTACCTGGTTCATATATTTTTAAAACACCCTAGGCTCCTGGAATGGGCCCTGTGACTCCATCAAAGAGAGGAAAATGGGGAAAATAACACTGCAAAAAAAGCTTTCATGGGTCTACAGGTAGGAGTAACTCGGCTTGACACTATTCCAGCTCGCCTAGGTGAGCCGCACAAAAGGCTAACAGCATTAAAACACTATTGAATTTTACAAGCATTACCTCTGATTGGAAAGTTATTGCACGCTTTATTAAAAAGCAGCTGCTTTAGGTTAGATGACAGAGCATTCTGCCAACTTACATTATTTCTTTGTTATTCTTCTTAGATGTACTTTTCTGAAAACATAAGGAACATAAATTGTTTTGAACTTTAACTGACAGACAGAGGAACAGAATAGGGATCTAGAAAAATGAAAACGTGTCAAGACAAATCTAGATAGATAGATAGATAGATAGATAGATGATAGATAGATAGACAGACAGATAGATAGATAGATAGACAGATAGATTCAACCACAACATCAAGAAGCTTGGATGTGTGTGTGTGTGTGTGTGTGTATGTGTGTGAATGTGTGTATGAGAGCCCAGACTTGTGAAACCAGCACAGTTCATGATGTTTTTCAAGTATGACACAGTCTCAGGAACATAATACTGTTACAGCAACCATAATCGCCCTCAGCTCATTCATGTCAGTGCATTAATGAAATATTACTGGATGTTTTCATGATCATTCTGGGAACACAGTGTCTTTTTTTTCCTTATTAGTTCATAATTATTATTCAAATAAATAAATACATATTTAACACACATACACACATTATTATTATTTCATCTTTCAAAGACCATAAAGTTTTAAGACTTTACTTTATGAAAAAAAAAAAATAATAATAAATAAAATTAATTAATTAATAAATATATACTGGTAAGATTTTACTGCAAAACAACTAAATAATATCACAAAAAGTCTGCAGTTTAAAAAAAGCTGCTTCAAATTCATTAATTTTGGCCTGTCATAACCTGAAGTTGTTCAGGATGAACAGGGTTTTACAATGGGTTAACAATGCTAAAATCACATGCATGGTGGCCCTGCTGTTAAACAATAAGGCAATTTTCTCAACAACAAACTGAATTGACTCAGATGACTTCAGGTCTGCTTGATGAGCTGTCAAAACCATCAGAAAGCACAGTCCCATGAAGAACGATGCCAGCATTCCTCTCGTGCACCCTGCCAAAAGCTTGTGTGTGTTGCTCCTGGTTGCTATAAACATTTAGGCAATTTGCATTGACTATGCGATACTGTAATATTTCCTTCGAGATGTTATCTGCCCAGGTTTGGCGCGCTGCCACATATTCAGTGATCTGATGTGCCTTCGGTCTTGACAAGGTGAGTGCAGAGCCTGGAGGCCCACGGTGCATTGCTGTTCACTGAGGCAGAAGAGGAGGCAACGGGCCAACGGCAAGCGCAAGATTTCATAAGCACTTAACTCTGATGAAGCCAAAAAATACGGGGTGAGATGACAGATAAAAAATGAGTGTCGGGGTTTATGTCACTCTGAATGTGTTTGTCTTTGTGGGTGTTTCTGAAACAAGCATGTATGCAAACCATAATCAAACGAAGCACAAAGAAATCATTCATTTAAAAGCATAGCTATCTAGCATCCCAAGCGAATGATTAATAAATAAAGACAAGAGAAAATAAGTATATCATATATATTTTTTAAAAATATAATATATAATACTTATTTTTATAAATCTACATTTTTAGTTTAAAATGATAAATTAACTGATATTTTTATTTTAGGTATTTGAGAATAAAAACCAAGCTATGCTCTAGTCTAAGAGTTCTCATCAGGATAAATTGTGTACGAACCCTTGGCAGTTCATCGACAATCTTTTCACAGACGCATTAGTGCACTTCCAAGTTTATCTTTCCTTCAGTGTGGGTGGTAATGATTTGATTTGCCCAGTGCAGTCACAGAAGATGTTTCCTCATTAGACTACAGAGTAAAAAGAAGCTGTCCACCCCTGTATATTAATGATGAGTGAGTGGGATTGGTCATCTCAACTAAATAAGCACAGTCAAGATGTTCCTCCATCATCACTAGATAATTAACGAAAAAGAAGCCTGTCAAGATATTCAAAAAAGGGTTGAACGAATTGGACCATGTAATATATATATATATATATATAAAAGTCCATTTTGAATCAGTTTGATTTGTGTGTGTGTGTGTGTGTGTGTGTGTGTATAGCTATTAATTTGACTGTGCTTTACCGTATTACAGTGGGTTTGAATTCCCATCACTGTAGTGTTGTGCATATTGACAAATTTCACTACATCTCACATTTCACAAGTCAAATGCAGTCTTGGCTAATCTGTATTCCAAGACAAGTGTGTAAATACAGTGTCACAATTGCAAATTACTTTAGAACGGCTAACAATGACTAAAAAGAAAATATTAAAATGGTATACGAGAAGTTATGCAGCGGGTGAGTCATTCGGATTTTCAAGTTCACTGTGAATGAGTCACTTGGAGTTAGCACAAAGACTAATTGTTCTCCAATGGCCTTGGAGGCAATTTATGTTAATTCTGAGCGTATAGTCAAGACATGCTTAATTTTAGTCCTCTTAAAAACAATGACATATAGGAGTGAAAACAGAGAGGCCCCACACAAAATCCTCACATTTATCAATCGGTGACAGAATCTCACCAAAAGCGAATGAATGATTTCAGTGCGGCTGTTACCCATGGGGGGGGGGGATCACCTTTAGCCTCCGAAGAATGTTCAATGTGTGCATACCTGCATACACTCCCATTAAAAATGGATAAACCCATTTGTTACAGTGTTGTTTACCATATTTTAAAGTCAAAAGCATACCCCATGAAAGCATACCGCTGCATTGTTCACTGCAGTAATGATCCTCAATTATATAGGAGCGATGACGCTATATATTTTTTGAGATTATTTAGTGATGTTGTATTCTCAAAGCATAATTAATCAGTTGTAATAGCAGTAAGTCTGGGAAAAAGGATTGAAAACTAAAAGATCAGAGTCAATATTTGCACTGTGAGTGACTGGTATGATTTTTTTCTAGGTCTACGATGCAGGAGAGAAAAGATTTAACCTTGTTCTTTTGCTCAACATAAAAGGGGACACTCTGAATAATCTTCTGGTCACTCTTTTCAGTCAAGCTTCAAAAAAGTATCATAAAAGTCACGTTCACAAACACACATGCAAGTAGTTATTCACTTCATTCAAATTGAATGGATCATTGATTCATTGGCAATAATTGTATCAACCTGATTTAGGAACGTACTAAACCGGTTCTGTAACCGGATCTTTGGATTAATTAAAAAGATCTGACTCAAAACAATTATTTGTTCACAAATCAAACATCATTGTGCCAAGTAAAACAAGAATGGGTGTAAAGAAAATTTTTAAAACGCACATAGTTTCATCAGATAATCATTTTTTATAGTCACATTTAGTACATTAGAGCTGGGCGATAATATATTTTATGTTGTTCAGTGATACAAGCAATTAGGCAGTTTTATTGCTTTACATGAGTGTACTACATGAATGTGTTTTACATAATTACTGTATTTATCCAACTTTATATACAGAGCTGGGCAATAATATAATTTGCAGTCAAGCAGATGAGATTTGCTATATTAAATATCACTTTAAGTATACTGTATGTATGTTAATAAAGTTTGATCTACTATATATGACACAATATAAACAAGCACACAGCCTAGATTTGCTATACGGTATATATTGCTTCATGTTAGTCTACTATATCTATGTGAATAAAGTATGATGAACTATATATCCAACTTTTAATACATAATGATAATCAGAGGTCGCGTTAACTGAAAATTGTCCGTCATTGCCTGTTTTTTTTTTTTTTTTTTTTAATCAATGATGGAAAAATCTGAAGGCTATCCGTCATTTGACAGATTACACTGAGGGTGATCTATTGTAAATTGTAACTGTAATTACCACTCCTGTCCGGTTGGTGGCGAGTGCACTCCAGTGTGGCAGCAGAGCAGGGGATCCAGAACAAAAATAAAACTGTCACGAATGTTTTGCTATGCGCTTGATTACGCAAAGGTGAGTACCCAGAAACTACAACAATCTATCACGCCACATTAAAGAGTGCCTGAATTGCTTGAATTTCCTAATGAAATGGACAGAATTTGAAATCTGAGACTTTGTTTCATATCAAAAGTAGCACAAAGCTTAGCCTATTGCAATTTATTTGATGGGAGGAGCACTATAATGTTCATTCGTCAACTGAAAACAGCATAGATCAAAAGATCGATTAGTATTTACAAATCAATATTGGTTCATACAAATGAGAACATATTACAATCACTGTCACTGGAGAGTGTGGTGTTGAACGTGAAAAGCTATGCAGTCGCATCTGGTCTCTTCAAAATAAATGCATAAGCATATCATCCTGTAGGATCATAATTAAAAAATGAAAATGTGAACAAAAATAAAAGTGATTAAATGTGTTTTTATAATTAACCCTTTAACTGTCACTCCCATTTTTGCACACAGACATAAAAACGCACTATCCAGACTTAACTTTAAATTAAAACATTTTGTAATATGATTTTAATGTACATTTTCAGTGATAATGCAATGTCTGATTTTAAAATGCTTTTCAAAGGATGAATTTTGAGATTTTAAGTTTTGAACTGATATATAATTTCTTATGATTTCTAAAACGTGATAGGGAAAAAGGCAAGAAGAAAGTCTTTTGTGACAAAGGTCAGAACTCCTGTTATGATGTAGATTTTTTTTAAGTTGCATCCTTGACATATATTAATCTACTAACACCAAAACATGGTAAAATATCTATTTAGGAGTCTTAGACCTTTCCAACGATGTATAGTTTGTCATGATTAGATTAGGATTTATTTGTAATATGGTGAAGTAAACTTCACCCCAGGCGCAATTTTTTTATTAAAATGACGGGTAATTAGATTATGATGGAATTTTTACAACCCTGTCCGTCAAAATGACGGACAATGTTAAAGTCTAACGCAAACTCTGACGTTAATAGTTAGATTTTGTGATGATAGTATCAAGCACATATTTGCACTCAAATCATATCTACTATTTTGAGATTTTATGAAATCTTTTTTATGGCATTTTGGAGCCAGTCCTCGATCACTTTCATTAAAGTGTGGTCATAAAAGTTCTTAAGAAATTCTTCAACTACAAATTTCATTAGAAGCAAGACTATCATTTTTATTCTAGGCTTGGAACTGCATGGAAGTGAGTGAGTAAATAAAAATATATTTTTCTTGTGAACCATTTTACAAGTGCATGAAGAGGTTAATTATAACACTTCATATCCAATCTTTAACATGACTGAAAAATCATAACACAGCAGTTAATTGGATCGATGGAGAATGAATCACCTTTGCAACATCCTCAGGCAAAACATGATCTAATTGTGTTCTTATCACTCAGGGAGACTGAGAAACAAGCTTTCATTTAGAGAAAAAAAAATTCCAAACCACTTACTTGGAAGCACTGTTGACTATGTACTCATTTAAAGAGATAGTTCACCCAAAAATACTTTTTTTACTCGTCTTCAAATTGTTCCAAACCTGTTGAAATTTATTTCAGCTGTTGAACACAAAATAAGATATTTTGGCTTCCACAATATAAAAAATAAAAAATAAAAAAAACCAAACAAACAAAAAAAAAAACATGGAAGTCAATATCAACCATCAACTGTTTGGTTGCCAACATTTTTCATAATATCTCCTTTTGTGTTCAACAGAAGAATGAAACTCATTCAGATTTGGAATGAGAATAAATGATGAACAAATTAAAATTTTCAGGTGAACTATCCCTTTAATCTGAGCATGGTCTCGAAGACAGCGGACCTCACACAGTTTCTAGGAAGGAAGAATAAAACCTCAACCTGTGCACATCTTGAGCTCTCGGTTTCTCTGTGGTTATTAGACTGAGGTCTACGTTACAAATTCTTCATTTTATTGAGGTGATAAATCTATCAACTCTCCCACACTATGATTTTTTTTTTTCTTTCCTTTTGGAGCAGATGTGTAGCATAAATAAACAACTGGTTTCTCATTCTCCTTGTCTTTCATAATTGCTTTCCCCCCATGAGTATTTGTTATTGGAGGGGCACGTCTTGCTGTTTGCGTTTTAGTGATGTCTTCTGTCATGATGTGCACACTTATCCTGGTGACAGTAATCCTAGCAGAGCTGTCAGTATCTGTGTGTGCGTTAAAAAGGGCCTGCAGGAAAAGTTTGGTCAGAGTTGTATCTTTGAGTTTGTTACATACAGCATGTCAAGCAGAGCATACCCTGATACATTTGACAGATGCCTTTCTTCCCCATAAAACAAATCAAGAAACACAGTTGTTCTGTTGTCAAGATTAGAGCCGATAAAGATAAAAAAAACAAAGGAACGAACGGCGTTCTTACTGTTGAGTGACTGGTGGCAGCCACTTTTCATGAATACGACACACTTTGGTGTACAATAACGCTTTTAAGGCAGAAACAATTGAAGCATGAAGCATGAAAATAGCTCATTTTAAACATATCAAACAACAAATAATGTGTTAAATTGATATTTAATGTAGTAAATAAAGTAATGATGCTTAATAAATATTTTAAATAATACACTAAAAGTATAATATTTAGCTGTGACAACATGAAAAAAACCATATAATATCCCTTTACAAATGGAAACCTCCAAAATATAATTTTAAACCTTTAAAAACAATGATGCTTAATAAATGTTTTAAATAAAATGCTAAAAGTATAATATTTAGCTGTGACTACATGGAATAAAACATATCATACCATATTCCTTTGGAATATGATATGGATATGAAAACCTTAAAAACAATATAATTTTAAACCTTTTTACAGCATGTTTGAAATAAAAATATTTAGTACATTTTTTAAGAAATACTATAGTTTTGACAGCATTCATTAGTTTCAACAACTAAACACTAAAACTCATAAATAAATAAAAAATCTAACAGTTTCTCAAACTACACTGTAAAAAATAAAAAACAATTTGAGTCAGCTTAAAACAATTTGTTACCCTGCTGCCTTAAAATTTTAAGTTCAGTCAACTAAAATAAGTTTAGTCAACTTGAAATGTTAAGTTTTACTAAGTAACAACTTAGATATTTGTGTTTGCTAAACTTAACAGATGGGTAAGTAACCCAACTGCCTTAAGTTGATTCAACTTTGATTCAAAATTGAAGGCAAATTATTTTAAGTTGACTTGACAAATTGTTTTTTTACAGTGTAGTCATTCTCAACTGAGCATAAATCTATGTAGTTTTGCAACTGGTGAAACATTTGCAACCCTGTTATATTCATTTTTAGATATATTTAACTTTTTTTGATTTGATATTTATTGCTAGATTACAAAATCACATTAAAACATTTTTTTTTATTTAATTTTATTTTTTTTTTTTTAATTTAAAACATGATTTGGGAATTGTTATCCCTTATATACTGTTATATATACTGTTATATTAAATGTTAATATCCCAAATCAATATTTTGGTTAATCACCTCCTGTTAGAAAAAAAAAAAATGGCAAGGTTTTATTAAATAGGTCCACAGAGAAGGAAAAAAATTGCATTTCATATAGAAATAGACATTCAGAAGTACATATAGAAGCACCCATTTGCTACCACAGACCCACAGTAGCGACAGTATTTTTTTTTTTTCCTTTTCCTCCCAACAGACATCAAGAAAACAGAATCAAGTAAATGTGTGTGTCTGTGTTTTATGCGTGGCCAGTTTGTTCCTGTTATACTCCCACACACCCATGCAGGTTTCCACTAGCTCATCTGAAGAACTCAATCCCTCCCGAATTACAGGGAGATTTAACTAGATTATCCACTGGGTCCTCGCCCGCTGAGAAAACCAGGCCCGACGCAGCGACGCTGGGCCAGCACCTGTTCCTCCACAGCTGCTCTATAGCAAGAGAGTTGGAGATATAGAGAGAGAGAGGAAATGAGAAAGAGACACTCACAGAGAAACGTCTGAACTAACTGTTTCCCTTTCCACTCTAATTAATACAATTAGAAATAGGTCTGAAATATTTTTTACAGTTGCATTGTGGTTGCCAAGTATGCTTTATACATCATAACTTAATAATTTGTATAAGTATAAAATGACATAATAGTAATAACAAATAACATAATAGTTTCTCCATTACTTCAGTACAGTCAACAAATCAAAGTCTAAATGAATTGAATTTGGTTACAGGAGTATGCTGAAATAGTGGCTGTAATAAAAAGCAGCAATTTACTGCAAAACCTAAACAAAACAGGTATAATTTGTACAAATTATCAGGTCTGAAACCCTAATAGCTCAGCATGGCATCACTAAAATCACATTACACAAACTGTAAGGCATTAGACTAGCTTGAGGGGTAATACATTTAAGAAACAACCTAAAATGCTAAAAGCACTAAAAATACTAAACTAACCCCCCCCGCCTTCACTGCAGTTTCCAGTTCAAACAAACACTATTTGCAGTAAACCGCCAAAAACTTTTATTCCTTTTTCACACAAATTATTATAAATTACAGAGCAAATAATTAATAAAGATTTAGTTTCACACAATTCTTTGCACAATGTTATGTTATAACATCAAAACACTTTTACCACATTGAATTAGTGCATGATTAATACAGTACGGCATTTGCATCACATAGCCAAATCCATATGTTTAGTACTTCTTATAGTAAAGTTGCTCGGTGACACACCTGGTACAGCACTGCACTTGTGAGGTAAAGAGCTTGGGTGTGAGTCCCATGAAACCAAAGTCACAATAAAACCCAAAGACTCATAGAAAGTGCTCATAGAATTTTTTTTTTTAAATAATAATATATCTCATGTTTGCTTTTTAACACTATCAGTTAGGTTTAGTGTAGTGCCACTCACTGTACATTTTATTTTTTTACTGCCGCTGTAAGTATAAAAAGATTCATACACTGTAAAATGTTGACTTTACTTAGTAAAAGTGAGGACACTGACTGCACTAAAAAAACTAAGTGAAGCGAATTAGAAATAGTATTCTGTCCTGACAAATACTCAGTATAGTTTACTTACACAAGAGTTCTAACTAAAAAAAAAATGTAGGCGGTACTTGATTCTTTAGTTTAGGTTTACTCTTGACTTAGTGCAGCTACTCACTGACTCCCAGAGTGCATTGCGGCATGAATACATTATGCATGCTGTCTTGTGTCAGTAGTAGCACAAAAAAAGCGAATAAAATGATTATTATTACAGTTAATAAAAATAAATAATATTGAGTTGTTACCATTGTTGTGATTCATGTGCTAAATTTTGAAGTCTGTGTGTGACTCAAGGATATTACCCCAAATATCCAACTCCCAGGTGCTGGGGAAACAAACAAACAAAACAAAAAAAAAAACAAACAAACAAACAAAAAACTTTTGTTCTATAGTAATATTAACATATACATATACATATAAACATGAGCGTAGTAAGTAGTAGGCTAAGCACACATGACGCGCTATTCACGCATTTGCGCCCACGCCTGCCTTCAACTCATCTAATGTTTACGGCTGGCTGCAAATGATCATAATAAGCAGTCAGCTGAGAAAAGAAAAAGATGATGCCTGTGTATCCTTTATATATTTATAATCCTGTAAACCTTTTTTTGACTGTTGACGTTATTAACGTGTTTTAATGTAATTATTTTACCACCACCAAAGCACCTGCCTTACTATTCTAGTTTCCATGGCTTAAAATGCATTAGGCTATATAAAAACAATGAGGTGATAATGATTTGTTAATTAATAATATTCATATGGTTTCAAAAAATAACACTGTTAGGTAACACTTTAGAATACAGTTCTGTCATTAGTGAATAACTACACAGGAACAAATGACTAACTCTGATTAACGAATCAGTTAGTAATAGTGCTCAGTTGAAAGTAGTAGTTCACTATTAGCTAATCAGTAACTATTATTTTTTTCATATCTCCCAAAGAACTACTAAGGACTACTATATGTTCATAATTAATGTGAATGATGCAAAATGTATAATTCATTCTAAAGTAAAGATTGTAGTAACCCACTATGACTCAGGTAATAACAAATTACTGGTAATTATTACAGGTAATACAAATTAATATCTTAAAAGAAGGAATTACTATTTTTTTGGATCCATATTCTAAAGTGAAGATCATGATTACTCATCTACTGAGGTATATGTAAGGTTCTGCATAGTAATGACTCGTGTTACTACATCCTTCTAAAGGAATTACTAATTATTTGGATCCGTATTCTAAAGTGAAGATCATGGTAACTCACTAGCAGCAACTCAAGTGTTACCAAAGCCATCAGAAGTATGACTATCCAGAAACTTACAAAAACCTCAATAGTTTTTAATGACTTTAGTCATTACTTAGGAGTTATCATGATCTTCACTTTAGAATACGGACCCAAATAATTAGTAATTCCTTCTAAAGTTAATCCCAAATCATTACTTCATGATCTTCACTTTAGAATTAATTATACATTTTGTATTATTTACATTAATTATGAACATTAGTTATTTATTAATGATCGAACCGTATTCTAAAGTGTTCCCCACTGTTACAGTACATAATGTGGGCTAATATGAAATTTATGTACATTACATATTATTACAAACGCCTGCAAAGGGCGCCAAATGCCTAATAATTGTTGTTGTTACACTTACAGGACGATCAAATCCTTGTTTAAGACCAAACATTTAATTCAAATATCCACTTAATCTCGCAATACAGCCTCTGTAATTTCTTTATTAAAAATATGTGGACATCACAACCCTTGCCAAAATTAACCATGGTTTTATGGTAGTACAACTGCTTAATTTTCTTTTGTGTGATATTTGAATGCTTGAAACAATAAAATCAGTCAGACAATTGTATTCATAAAATCATAGCCATAGGTAGAGCTACAGCTGTAATTTATAAATAATACAATTTAATTAAAATATATTTATTTATTTACTTTTATATTTTATTAAAGTTCGATTTTCGGGACACAACAATATAATTCTGCTTAGAGCACCCATTTGCCAGCGGCGGCCCTGTATTAAAAAGATTACATCAACCAAATTAAAAGCTTCTCAAGGTGTTTATGAAAAACAATGAAAAAAATCATTAATCAACATGAAAACTACACTAGCTACTGATTTTGTTAGAATATAAGTCACCTTCTAAAAGCAACCTATTTATTACTTTTCTTCCCTTGAAATCGAGAAACTCTTATTTCATGTTGCATTGCTGCATCAACAGGAAGACAACTATAGTAATATGAATTTTCCAGTTAAGTGCCCAACCAAAAGAAACCCTATGGAACCCTTTCACAAGACTGTGATGACACGTTTTAACAGTCATCATCATCATAATCCTAAAATATAAACTATAAAGTAAGCGTCACTCAAAGCAGTAAGTAAATAATTTTATTTGCCTTGAAAGTAGCTGTAAGAAGCAATGAAATATTTTGTCAGAAATGTCACCACAGGTATGTTTTCCACTGAGCCTGTGTTGGAAAGTGTTTGGGCAGTGAGTGATGGTGAAATATCAGTGAACACTTTGTTCTTTGTTTGAAAGCATTTAACTCCTGTCTGTAGTCATGTCTAAATAGTGCAATTAAGATTCGAAAATGCAGTTTGCAATAGCTATTTTGAATAAAGTGCACAGATTACCACTGTCTATCCATAAGGATCATTTAATGTTGATTTATTAGTCTGTTCTAAGGTGTCTTACACCAAGAAGAGTGTTCTTATTGTTTTTTAAGCATCTCAGACCATGAGCGTTGCAAACTTCTGCATTCATTTCCATTCAAGTGGTGTTTTTGAACACATCCTGTTTGAATGCCCCATCACACACATTTACGGGCACTCTGCTCAGATCTTTTGTTTCTGGATAAATTTTAGATGGATTACTTTTCACCATAATCCCGCTTTATTCTTTTGAATCTTCAGACTAAATCTCACTTGACAGAAGATGATGAAAATTCTTCATCTGTATTTCCATTCATTGAGCTCCTCAGTGACCACACCTAACGTTGAATGAATCTTCAAAACTGCGTGTAGTTACTTGATAGTTGCATCAATATAATCATTACAATTTGACATTTCTAGCTGAATAAGGCTAATAATTAATGCGCTTATCAGAAAGATTGCACAAGGCCTGTGATTTGTTATCCCAATGTGATGTGTTTTTAAAAACGCTGTCAATTGCAGGACATATAGTAGGAAGAGGACGTGTCTCAAACTCTCTTATTAGAGACCTTGATTCCCGTCTAAACACTCTGGCTTCAAAGTGTTGGTCCAGGTGGGAATAAAGACTGTGATGTCATAGGCAAAGATGTAATGTCTGGCTGTCTCATACCTCAACGTTATTTGGTCATAAATAATTAGAAATGATAGTTAATTTACTCCGCTTGTCAGGTGAGAACATGGGACAGCTAATAACTGAGGTTGGGAAAAAAAAAACTGAAGAAGCCACAAAATGCCAAAATGTTAACTATACGCGGAAACATGCTGCAGTTGCTAGGAGACAGGTAAACAAACATTGTTATGAGAAATGGGTGTTGTTTCAATGAGCCTAAGGGGACAAGGCCAAAACGCCTAAGGAGCCAGTTCCACAGGAAAAAAAGCCAAGTATCATTCACGGCACATTCCATGCTACTAATTGTTTTCACTTTTCACCTCTTTCACTTCACGTATCAGATGCTGGATGCAACATTGTTTCATCTGTTGATTCAAGTAAATACTGAATTGTAAAAAGTAGTCAATGATTCTAAGACTATAATAAGTAATTAGTGCGTCCTCATAAATCATTACGCTACAAGACTGTGCTACTGAGTCATACTGTAGCTAATGGGCATTGTTGGGTGAAACATGCAGCAGATAACCAGTCAGTTGATTATACAGTTATAATTCACAATTTTAATTTTAGAGTGAACTATTCATTTAAGCCACGTGTGTATGTGTACATATACAGTGCTGCTTGAAAGTTTGTGAACCCTTTATAATTTTCTATATTTCTGCATAAATATAACACAAAACACCATTAGATTTTCACACAAGTAGTTACTGAATGATCCAGTGTTAAATATTTGCAAGGTGCAAAAGTATGTGAATCTTTGCTTTCAGTATATGTTGTGACCCCTTTTGAAGCAATAACTGCAGGTAATGTTTTTTGTAATTGCTGATCAGTCCTGCACAACGACTTGTAAGAATTTTAGCCCATTCTTTATTACAGAAACACTTGAACCCTGTGATGTTTTTGGGTTTCCTCCTAAGAACTGCTTGCTTCAGGTCCTTCCACAACATCTTAATTGGATTAAGGTCCAAATTTTGACTTGGCCGTTCCAAAACATTACCTTTGTTCTTGTTTAACCATTTTTTGGTAGAATGACTTGTGCGCTTGGGGTCTGTATTTTGCTGCATGACCAACTTTCTCTTAGTTAGTTAATGGACATATGTCCTGACATTTTCCTTTAGAATTTGCTGGTATAATTCAGAATTTATTGTTCCATCGATGATGGCAAGTCGTCTTGGCCCAGATGCAGCAAAACAGGCCCAAACCACAATACTACCACCACCATGTTTCACAGATGGGATACGGTTCTTCTTATGCTTTCTCCAAACATAACACTTTTTTTAAAACCAAAAATTATATTTTGATCTTATCCGTTCACAAAACTTATTTAGATATTGTTACAGTTTTTATTAATATTTTGATATTTTTTATTTTTAATTTTCGTTACTTTTTGCAATTGTGTTGGGTTTTTAATCAATTTTAAATGTGTTTATATAATTTTTAGTAACTTTTATTTCAGTTAGGTTTACTTTAGTACATCAATGCCTACAACAAATTTCCTTTTGAGGACAATACAAGTATACTAATACTACAAAATTAAACTAAATGTCAATGTTGACTTGGCAACTAGCAGAAATTAAACATTTATTGTGAACAGTAAACCCAAATACACCAAACCCTCTTACCTGAAAATGACATAAGAAGTAGACTTCCACTCACAGATCTCTGTCTATAGTTTAGATGCTTCTGCCATATTTCAAACTGACACACTCCCTCTAATGTCACAACTCATGCAACTTCTTAGCAGCTCAAGTCAGTTTCTGAATTTCTGACCCCACTTCAAGTGCACATTAGTAACACCACTATTATTAGACACTTGGCTTATGAAATTAATCACGACTGACAGCACTGGTAACCAAGAACGATTTTCCATGAAAATGGACAGTGCAACATATACACTCAAAAGACTCAGAACCATTAGAAATCGGTAATGTCATCTCCAGTTCAGCTCCTGTGTGTGTGTGGCCGTACTGTCAGACACTGATCTTTTCCTGAAATTACATCTGAAAACCGAAAATTAAGTTGTCATTTTTTTTTTTTTTTTTACTGCTCTGGGGTAATTAGGACCGGTCCTGCAGTAATAACTTGCCTGTGCATGAACTACAGCACCGTGTCAAATACAGTGTCTGACCCCTGATGACCCCTGCTTAAAATTCTTGCACTTCAACAGACCCTCCATCTCTCTCTGTCCTGCATTTGCTGTCAGTGTTTCCCTTGATGGCCTGCTGGTGGAGTAGAATGTGAGTTTTTGAAAATACAGTATCTTTTAAAATAAACAATGTGTGGAAGAGGAAATGCAAGGCTTGCTTGGCATGTGCTCTGTGTGGCCTTGCAGATTCATTCTATTTTGAAGGCCGATACTTGTGCACGGGTTTCGATGCTGTTCCGCTCAACCGGGCAGACCAGCACATTCCATAAATTTGTAGAACACACACTCCCATGTGCACAATGTAAATACATTAACGCTAACCTAGCTGACAGGACACATGCATACACAGACATTCGTGCGGCACATCTCAGATTAGCAGAAACTGCTTTTATGACAAGGTAATCACACACAACAATGTGTGTGTGCATGTAAGCACTCTCGAGCTCCATCTTAAGACCTCTTCCTGGTTGAATGCCCACACACACGCCCAGTTCTATCAATCACTGTGCATTCTAAAAATGATTTAGTTATTCAGTAATAAAGCTCGCCGGACACATTCAGACTTGCACATAGGATGAGAGAACTTGAGAAACCCAATGCTACTCTAAAGGACATACTTGCTTTTCAGCAAGCCACTCTTTCACACCATTTGGAAAATGCAATGCTGAAATGGTTTACAATAAATGTGGTGCTCAGGGAAAGACCACAGGTAGGGTTACACTAAGCATTCTGGGACTTCATGCCAGTAATTCATTTGGCGTGATGGAGGGTCTAATGTGTGCAACAGCCTCGGCCTGAGAAAGAGTAAAATGCCTTTTTTGAAAACTTTGAAAGCTCATTTATCCAGTTTTTAGTCAAGTCGAGACACCTTTATTTATAAAGTGCTTTAAACAGTATAGATTGTGTCAAAGCAGCTTTATAGTGTTAAACATGAAAAAAGCGGGCCATTAATGCAAAACAAATTTAATTCTGCTGTAAAGCAGCTCTACTTTTAGCAAAAGTAGCGATGGTGCTAACTTAACATCCAGTGGTAGGCAGTTTACAACTAGCATTTTCAGTAGTAAAGCAGCGCAGCGTCACTGAACTGTTATCCAATGCTGGGGATTAACTAACTAAAAGTAGCAACATTACAAACTTATCTGCATTTAGCAGTGGCATGACAGTAGTGCAGTAGGATAATTTTTCCCACTGTGTAGCAGTGTAGTGCAACATGTTTTTTTTGTGACACAGTCAAGTGATTTCCTGTGAAGTGAGCTGGGCAAATAATTAACATGTCATAAATGGTGCTCTTTTATATTTAGCATTGCAAAGTCTTAGTGAACCCGACTGTTTGGACAGTTTACAGCATGCAAACAAACTGAAATTGACTTAAAAATAGCCAATGTTTTGATTTAAAAGGCCTGTCTTGTTTAAATGCTGCTGTTTTATTTAATGATGCTTTCCACCTGGAATTCATTAAGAAACAACAAATTGATGTTAAAAGCTGAAATGCACTGGTACAACATTGCTCATTTACTCCATGCACCTTGTAAGCAGTAAGGTTGCACACTCTAAAAAATCCTGGATTATTTTTTAACCCAAATGCTGGGTTGAGCCTTTTGGGTAAATTTTTGGGGTTATTTTTTCAGTGTTTGGGTAGTTTTTGTGTTACGCATCTTAAAAACACACAGGGATTATCACAGGGATTTTGCGTCAAGAGAGCAGTTCTAAGTGCCATAGAACTGATGCATTTCTTCGGTAAAAACAGGTTTGTGTACATGTTATTTTATATGTAAAATAATTACTGTGCTGTATATCATTCAGTTTCATGCAAAGGAGCATGAAAGGTGTGAATCACCTAAACGTCGGTCTTATGCCGTGATCAAAAGGCCTGATACTCTGCATAAAATAAACAATTTTATTCATAAAGTTACAGAATACAAATACTTTGGGTTGTTTTTAAACCCAGTGTTTTTTAGAGTACAGTAGTTTTATTTTTTTAAGCACCAACTCAAAGGTTCATTGGAAATTCATTGGATTCTGCCTACATTTTTGAAGAATAAGTTCATATATGTACCTACACTGTAAAAAATAAGAAACACAATTTGTTGAGTCAGCTTAATATAATTTGTTACCCTGCTGCCTTAAAATTTTAAGTTCAGTCAACTAAAATAAGTTTAGTCAACTTGAAATGTTAAGTATTTGTGTTTGCGAAACTTAACAGATGGGTAAGTAACCCAGCTGCCTTAAAATTTTAAGTTGATTCAACTCACATATCTAAGTTGTCACTTAGTATAATTTAACATTTCAAGTTGAATAATTTTTTTTGAGTTGACTGAACTTAAAATTTTAAGGCAGTCAGGTAACAAATTATTTTAAGTTGACTCAACAAATTGTTTTTTACAGTGTATACTTGCAATTCACAGCAGGTTCCAGCTGAAATGAACACTGTAGGCTGTAAAACACCAACAACTTTTATTCATTTTCACACGAAATTATGATTACAGGAGTATATTATTATTTATATGATTATTTGTTTTGGCCTGCTTCCTTGCACAGTACTTTGTTGTGACCTCAAAACACCTTTACCATAATGCATGATTTGTAAACTAATACATTTTGATGTTTAAACTGTATAATCAGGTCTGCATCTTTGGCTTTTCTGAAATAGTAAACTTGCTCAGAAACCCACCTGGTACAGTATTACACTTGTGATGTGAAGCGTTTAGGTACAAATCCATTGAAGCACCAATCACAACAAATGCGCTCAAACAATTGTAGAAGCAAGCTAAAATGACATGGTTGCTTCAGCAAATGTGTTTTTATTTCGCGTTTGCATTTGTTAACATTTTTGGTTAGGTTTAGTGTAGTGTACATTCCACTTTAAAAGTGCTACAAGCAATGCAAAATGTACCCATATGTACATTTTTTAAAAAATGATTTTTTACATTAGGCTGTTTAATAAACCCGCATTTACAGTACAAAGGGAGACATAAAGATAGATTATAGCATCTCTTGTGGACGTGCTGAAAAGTGCAACGGAATGTACCGAGAGTAACGTATTTCAGGTTTTGTAAATAGAGCCACATATTTCCAATGAACCGTGGTTGCATTAGTTATATATTTAAATTCAATGCCCCTTTAATATACTTAAATGTAGTTATTTTTGCCAGTAATGTGTAGCATAGCTTTATGCTTGCTCAAAAAAAGTAGACTGGCTCAAGTTACATTATGAGTACCGTTTCAAAATACCGTCTCCGACCCTGCATGTATCAAAGTTTAATGTCTGTAAAGATAAATGGTAGAATTAAACTTGTAATGTCTACACAGGCTCCTGCAGCCTCGAACTGGAGCGCGCTCACGCGGAGTCACGTATCCCTTTGCAGTGGAAGTGTTGGCAGGCATTGGTAATCGCAGCTGCCGGCGATGTCACTCGGCACCCAGCGAATGTCGGCGTGAGCTAATGGCCCTCGTGTTGCTTCATCACACGGTTAAGTGCTGCTCCAATTTAAGTGAAGCTAAAATGACTGCACAGGCACTAATAAACCCATTCAGTACAGCTCCCTTCCCTGGAGGACAGCATGGATGTTTGTCTGCTCAAGGCCAAGTTCATGACACAGGTGTGTCCGTGAACTGTGGCTACAATGCAGTTAGCTGCGAGTCTTTTGCAGGTGCAGTTTGCTTTACACGCTCTCAGGCATCTGGTTTCTCCCTGGTGCTTTCCATGAATAAGATACCACTAATCCTCTATTACTTCATAAAATCCTTAATTAGTGATTGACTTACCAAGAAGCATCCTGAGGTTCTGGCAAAACCATTAGATCTTTTTTATGCAGAGTTTAAAGAGTACAGACATGTAGGATAAGGCAAATTTCCACCTAACAGGGAATGTTCTCACAACTTTCAAAATGTCATTTTTATGGAAGATTTATATAACTATTAATATTTAATATACATTCTCATAACGTTGAGAGGGAAAAGTTCACACTCATCATAATGCTATTTAACTTCATGAACATTCTCATAATGTTGAAAGAAACCGTAGAATATTAAAAATAAACATTCTAATAACATTGAAAGAAAAATGTTCTGAGATTAGCATTCTCGTAACAACCTTATAATTTTATTTGTACTTGATGTACATTCTCAGTACTGACAGAAAACATTTTTGCAATATTAAAAGTATAATTAAAATAAAATATTATAATAACATATATTATAATAGCATTATAATAACATGGCTAAAAATAAAATTAGTCAAACATTGTAAGAAACATTTTGGAACCTTTAAAAAAAAAGAACAGGACATGGAAAAACATTCAAATAATGTCATACTTTGAGTGAAAAATTTAAAACATTCAAGAAATGTTTTTATAACCTCTAGGTAATGTTATAATCACAACAAGAAAACTTGAACACTGTAATGTTTTTAGAATGTTAAAAATACACAATCAAATAACAATTTGTTTTGGGTGAAAATCAAGTTAGTAAAATGCTGTAAGGAGTGTTTTTGTAACCTTTAAATAAAGTTACAACCACAACCAGAAAACTGGACAACATTTTAGAGACATTTCAAAACTGTTCCCACAATGACGTTAAATATAACCTAAATTTGTAAGGGTTTTCTAGTAAATTTCAAATCTATGAATAAGGGAGTCTTTTTTAATTTAGCATACTGTATGTTCTCCCCTCCCAACAAGTTGGTTATACTGGTCAGCTGCTGTTGTACAGGCTCTCATAGGAAGACCAGATGGTTACATTCAAACATAAGCTCATGAAATTTATCACAGGCTCTGAATGTGCTGAAAAACACGCTGTGATGTAAGATGAGTCAATGCTTCATAGCCCAACCAGTCAATGTTGCGGTTGTTTCTACGAATGAGAGATATGCAGTTCTTTTGCAATTTTGCAAAACTGAATGGTGGGGCTTATTCTTGTTCTTTCACATATCAGGCGTGGCGTGTGCACAAGATTCAAGTCCTTTATGGATAAGCAATACATCCTTCTATCAATGGAACCAAGACATAAGTAATGTTCCTTGCCCTTTGAGCGGTTACTGACAGGCCTTTGGCAGCAGCTGGATGGGAGCAGGCGCTGGTGTCAGGGCTTGTCCTGGGTGAGCCTGGCTCCGTGCCATCAGGGCATCTGTAGAACAGTGGGATTAGGCAAACTGTCTGTCTACTGGGCAGAATACACTATCTATTCATTTGCAAAGAATAGTAAGGTGTGAAGTTATAGAAACTGAACTGAAACTAGACAATTACCTTGCATTATTCCTGTCAGGCTTAATCCAGTGTCAAGCTGTGATTCTGTGTGTGTGTGTGTTTTTTGTTTGTTTTTTGTATGGCTTGGGTATTTAGTAACAATTTTATTATTAAGAATATGGTTTACTTTTTGTTTGTTCCTATCAGATTCATACTAATGTCAAAACCTATAAGAACACAGTTTATACATACATACATACAAACAAAAAGCATGCATACAATAGCGACTGCACTGGAATCATGCTTAAAGAATGCCCACATAACCACTGCATATCCAAACACCTCATCTGGCAGATTGTGCAAGCATATACCTCATCTGCTTGGAGGCAATGCAAAACTATAAATTCTAAACAATTATAGGGCTCGATTAATACTGGGTTGTTTGTGGACTGAGTGTGCCTGCTGCATCTCCATCTCCGCCTACCATTCATGATATACGACAAGCTCTAGGTGTGAACAGGAACATGTAAATCACAATTTGAGCTAGAGGCAAAACACTTGCTAGTCTACACAAACTTATAAATATGCCTACGCCAACATGCATGCACATATGTATGCATGCTAACACATATGTCAGAAATGCACGGAAGTACATGGGGGGGCGTAGGTTTGGGGGGTGGGGGGTTTGTCAGGTGCTCATATTTTCCATGAAACATTCTCCTGATTCACTGTGATTTTTCCAAGATGACGTTCCAAGTTAAGGAATCTACAACATGACAATCTGTCAGTGGGCATTAACTGTTTAACTGTTTTCTGTGTTTGCTGTGAGGGCCCAGAGGTGCTGGTGGCTCAGGATGGGACATGCACTCCTGTCTTCCTCTGAATGGGTGAAAAGGTGATTTATTTTTATTTTTTTTAAATCATGGAGCTTCATGCAGTCGTACCTTTAGCAACAATCAACGCTTCATTTAAGAGCTTGTTTACATGTCAAATATATCGAAGAACAAGACACGACTTAAAAAAAATAAAATGTTCCTGGGAAACAACTTGTAATAATAACCCGATTATTTTATGACAGCCACGATTTAAACACATGACGACATCACCAGAGGCTAGAAACCAGCAGTTTACCTGAAAGAAGTGTGCTTTGTTTAGAAATGGGTTGAGTTTACAGGCAACACCTCTTATTAATGGAAATTTGCATTTGCATTACATAATTGTTTTTGGCCTATTCTTTCCGACCAAAGCGAGTTCAAAGGCCCCAAATGACTGTTTAGCAGTTGTTTTAAATAAATATATCATTATCATTATCAATAGAATGGCAAAGAATACGAAAAGTTCTAATCACACATGCAGTAACACACAAATTGCACACAGCAGACAAATGATGAGACCATAAACTACTAATACGATTTAATTCTAATTCAGTAGGATAAGAGAAGTGGAAATCTTAAGTGTTAAATGTTAATTGTTATCCTTACACTTATCTCTAAGAAAGCACACTCTTTCATTCAGTAAATAACAATCCATCACAGTCCCATAAGGATAACGTTATTCCAACTTTTATCCCGCTCTATCAAAACATCACTCTTTCACTCTTTTCAGAGGATTACAGAGCCTTGGCAGTCTTTGTATATTACCACGTGTTTGAATGGTGCATGAAAAAAAAAAGTTTTTTCTTTTAAATAAATATAGAATATATTTTATATTATAATATAAAAATAGATTTTAATAATGTATATGTCAAGAAAAATATATAATAATATATTTTGCTAAATATATTAGATAATTACATTAATTCATATAGATTTTCCATATAGAATTTTGGACTATAAAACACAAAGAATTTTTATCAAATTCTACACTTATGGTGATTTTATCATATTTGGACCTGTAATTTATATAAGGGAAAGAAAATTCCTTTTTGTGACACACAGAAAATGAAAACTAAATGAATGAATGAACTGAAAAAAAAGTAGAATTTACATGCATTAAATTTTAACTTTTCAAAATGTCAGGATATGAACATTTTAAGGAAAAAAAAAAAAAAAACAGTATAATGCCATAATTTAAAAAAAATAAAATAAAATAAAATCAAGTTAGAAGGTAAGACGCAAATGAGTGCAGCCAATGATTATAAACACCAGTTTATGCTAAAGTTTTGAACAGTCTATAGAAAGTGTTTAGGCTGCTAATTTTGCCACAATCACAAACCACTCAAACCTATATATTTTGAGCATTGCCATCTTACACAGTGCACTGCAAACACTCTTGCTGTGGGGTCTGTCCTGTACATACTTGCACTGACTGTAGGGATTGTATTATTTTAAATTGCAATGGAACAGGATTTTGTAAGATTTCCCAGATTAAAATTCTAAGCATTAGTGCTGCCTAATGCATCTTAGAGCTGTGAGAAAATATGTAGTGTTTAAACATATGAAGCTTTAGCATAAGTGGATGAGCTTCAACGCCCTCTTGTAATTAAACCAATGTGAACAATCAGAGCTGTAGTATATAGCACAAATGCTCTTAAAATATGGATGAGGTGCTTATGCTATTGATTCATGTTTAGGTTCAGCCTGCAGCATTTCTCTCTCTCTCTCTCTCTCTCTCTCTCTCTCTCTCTCTCTCTCTGTATATATATATATATATATATATATATATATTTATGAAGAGTTCAGATGCAAAACCAGCTAAAAGCCATCTCAGTCAAAAAGGAGATAATGATACTGAGTGAATGCTCCTGACACATTGTACACATCCATCAAATACTTTTACTTCAAACTCTAAATTCCAGCTTTAGTCCGATCAGAAGTACCAGTACTTACATAGAAACCTATACAAAGTAGCCAGAAAGAAAGGCTCATTTTAAAGAAATACGTCACATGGATTTAAAGGTTTTTGCATCTGAACTCTTCATATAAATACAAAAAAAAGAAAAAAAAAATGAAATTTGAAGTTTGAAACTATAATGCATTATGAATAACGTGCACAGCATGTACATTTTCAGTATGCACTGAATACATGGATGACTCTTTATATATGCTGCAATTTTTTGACTGTACTAAAGAATAAAGATACAATATGTTTACATATACACATACTTGTTTCTCTTAGAAACAATGCTACAGCTAGATATTCTACTTTGAAATGTGCATCCTGTGTCGGAATGTCTGTTTTTGTTTTGGTCTGTGTGACTCCGCCCATTACCAGTTTACCCAATAGTATTTTGACACCCAGGTTGCCAGTTGTTGGAAAACACAGCATATTGCAGTCATGGAATGCAGCAAACAAACTAGATCAGAGATCACAGATTCTACCTGACTACATACTACACTTTTAATTTGCCAAAAAATATGCAACCAGTTCACACTGTGTGGAATACTATATGCAATGCAGACAGGAGACATTTATCTTGAGTAATAAATACCATTTTATTATTATTTTTTTGACATGGGCTGCAACTGTCAGAACCAGAGATGGGAAGTAACTGAGTACAAATACTTCGTTACTATACTTAAAGGGGTCATCGGATGCTAAGTTCACTTTTACATGTTGTTTGAACATTAATGTGAGTTGGCAATGTATGTACAAATCTACCCTATAATGATAAAAATCCATGCAGTGGTTTTTAATTAATCTGGTAAAATATTATTCCCTTTTTTAGATCGAGCCATTCTCAGATGCCTGTCGTTGTGGCGTCACACCCACAGAGGCCGCTCCCACGATAGTTGATTGACATGAGTGTTTTACCTCAGATCAGCTGTCACAGTCCATCCTCTTTGTTTTCGATGCCGGAGCAGGGATGTAAGTTAGACAAGATTGGGCGCTCCAATTGAGCGATTGAGGTGTTGTGTTGCTGGATGTAATAATGAACATAATGGTCGTCATTTACTCCCGACATCTGAGCCGCTGAAGATGCAGTAGATTATGTTTGTTTGTGAAGGGAATGCGCCTCCCGATACATGTTCGCGCGAATCATTCATGATCCAGCTTCACTTACAGCAGACGTGAGTATAAGGTTTTTTTTTAAATTAATCTTTGCAATCGCCTTTCCTAATAATGTGCTAGTTAGCAAGTTTAGCAGCTAAACGCGCTAAATGTGGCTAAAGTAAACAATCTCTCCAAGCAGCTCCTCACTCCACAGAGAGAAGAGAGGGGCGGGGCGAGCAAAGCTCATTTGCATTAAAAACAGCCACAACCAGAATGAGATGATTTTTGCAGAGCTGATTTTGACAAGGTAAAAAGGGTGTTGTTTTACACAACCATTGAGAATTTTTAACCAAAGCATATTATAGACTTTTCATTAAGACCCTAAAGAATCATATCAACTTGTGGAAAATGGGCATCCGATGACCCCTTTAAGTAGATTTTTCTGATATCAGTACTTTATATCACTATTTATTTTTCTGACTACTTTTTACTTTTACTCCTTACATTTTTACACAAATATGTGCTCTTGCTACTTCTTACATTTTCAAAACAGGCTTGTTACTTTAGTTTTAATCTGCATTTGGTGGATCACCATTCGATTACGAATCTCTAAATCATGAATCGGTTAGTCTGTACTGGCAATGCAATTTGGCTTGCGCGCGCTCCACATCTCCGCCAAACGGTTTCTATCAGACTAATCAATGCGAGAGACTCGAGAATGGAATGGATCTGAGAGGCAAAACTATTGACCAGGACTTCAAGTGCAGGTCAGTTTCATCTGTAAATAGGCTACTGTAGTTTTGTCTTTGTTTACTTGGTTATGTGCTAGGAACTCTTAAGAGTATAGCAGTTAGAGGATTAATAAACTAAACTAAATTTTAATTAATCAAAATACTGTATGTAAAAGGACATCATTATTATTTACCGTAAAGTTACAGTAGTAATTTGGCAAAAAAAATATAAGTGATTGTTTCACAATACGTTTAGAGGGAGCTAGAGCAGATAATAACACAACCCTTACGAAAATTAAAATCAAAAATCATGGTTATAGTTAAACCATGGCAACCAAAAATTAACCATAGTTTTGCTACACTAACCAGTCTAATCATGAAATATGTAGCAAAATATGGTTAATACAGATTGTAATCAATCCGCCAAAAACATGGTTAATTTTAATAAGAGAAAAAATACTTATGATAAAGCAATAACATGTTCAGAATACGTTTTTTGTTTTTTGTTTTTTGTTTTTTCTGTAAAGATATTGTCATAATGTAATTATTATTGTACTATTTTTGACATTTAGGCAATTTAGAAAATATAATTTTACTAAATCTATAGGGTTTGGTCATAATGTGACACTTTAAATTGAACTAAAATAAAGTTATGTCATTGCAAACAGAATACAATGAGGTGATTGTTTTGCAACAAGGTGGAGACAGTTCTGTTCATATCAGTAGATGGCTGATAGGAAAAGGGACAGGTACAAGAAAATTAGTGGAAAAAAAAAAAGTAAACACACAAAGTGAGATGCACAAAGATACCATGGAAAATAAAGAGACTGAAAAGGAAAATGGAAATGAAGGTGCAGTTCAAGAGATAACCTTTAATTATTTTGTTTAATTATTAGGTTTTAAACCTTTTTTTTAAATGTGATGGCCATACAAAAAGGTGGTTTCAGAATTTGTTGTGGGAGTATGGGATGGCCTGGGTGAGTGTGAGATTTCACCGGCCTGAAATTTTGTCCCAGTCCTGCCCTGTTCTATATGGTGGTTGTTTAGCCTTGATAAATTCATTTGCTAACATAATTTTAAATGTAAATTATTTTATATTAATGTGTCAATATAACATGAGGTCCAGCTGCCAGCGTGACACTAAAACATATAGTAGTAATAAAGTACATGTCTGAGCCCATACTTTACTGTAACTTGAGTGAAAAAGTGCAGTCAGTACTTCTACTTTTACCAGAGTATTTTTAAACATGAGTATCTGTACTTCTGCTTGAGTGAAGGATGTGTGTACTTTTGCCATCTCTGGTCAGAACTCATAGTATTCATAAAAAAAGTAGGTGGAAAGTATTTGAAGGACTATTTTTGGCAACATTCTGAAGTGTGCATCACATGATAATGACAAATGTAGTACATCTGGATTACATGCATACTGCACACATTTATACTGTATAGAACATACCACTGTTACTACTGTTTTAAATGTTTATTCATGCATGCTGCATACTTTTTGGCATACTATAATTTTTGATATGCAGTATACACTACATGTTCAATATGCAGTAAGTACAGTAGTACGCTTGTTCGTTCACTTGTTTTCTAGGGGCTTAAAGTTTTCTAATTACTCTGGTACAAGATTGTTTGCTCACGTCTGTAGTTCTCCTGTAAGCAACAAGGCTGGCTGACTGTCCAGGATATAAATCAAATTATGTTTTGGAAAGGCCATGCAATTAAATGCATTAAAATGTAGCACTGACTAACACAAGTACAGCATGCATGACTGAACTAAAGCCAGAACAAACACTTAAAAAGTTAATAAAGCAAGCTCAGGCAGAAATATTCCTGTCTGATTCCTCTAATTGATAATTATTGATATGTGCAGACTACAGCAAATTACAAAGTGCAACGGACTTGCAAATAACTTTAGGCTTTCTCTTTACTATGCATCCTGAACTGCTTAACTCTGGCTTAAGGTTCTGCGAAGTGCAAGCAAACCATCCGTTTGCCCAGAGGGACAAGATTAAGCAAAAAGGAAGTGAAGAAAAGGAGACATTTATGAGCTTTTAAGCAGCTCCCTTCCTGCAAGGCTGGTTCGTTGATAGACTTATCTGCCCTGTGTGATAGAAAGGAGGCCATCTTTCAAACCCATAATCTAAGACAGCGTTTATTTGGTGATGACGCGTAACATGGCCAACTAGCACTGAAGAGCATGTGGTTATTTTTCTCAATGAACACAATCAACGTACACAAGACAGCATGAGATGTCAGCCAAAGAGACATCACTCTGCAAAGACGGATTAAAATACGGAATGTGGACTTAAATAGTGTAAAATGTATTAAAATAAATTGTGAGTAAATGCATCTACATACTGAAATTAATTGCAGATTTTAGGGCATACACACTGCGAACATAATGTGTCATGATCTTGAGTTCCCTAGGCTAATTTGTATGCGTTGTGCTTAACATTACTTGACTTAAACATTTTGTTCTACAAAATACAGTAAATTACACATTCATGCATTAAACGTGAATTTTAAAACTGTTGTCTGCTTTAAAAATTCAAGTTGTTAACAAGTAGCTACATAACCACAACAAAAGTTGTTTGATTTACTGTACACTTCATTTACCAGGCAGGTACACTTGCATCCTTGTTCAATGTGTTGAGTTGTTGAAAATGTTTATGAAAAAAAAAAAAGTGAAATATATGAAATACATTTAAATACAAAGTCAACTTTTCTGTGCATTTCTTTCATGTCCAGCTTGTTACTTGGCTCTAAAAACATATATTATAACAAGGGCGGTCAGTTTCTTTAGTTTCTTATTTAGAGTATAATTCCATTAAAAAATAATAAATAAAATAATAAATGACAAAAAATAAAAATAATAAAAATGAAAAACATTAAAGGGATTGTTCACAAAAATAAAAAAATAAAAATAAAAAATACTGAGATGTTTATCAAATTATCTTCTTTTCCATAGTTGACGTTAGGCCGTTGCAGCCTAAATGTGTATGTGTAATAAATTCTATTCTGAATCAAATAAAATACATTTTATTAAACAAATTATTTCTTGCTGAAGCTATTTTTTGTAACATCTGTTTGATGCTTTACACAACAATGATTTTAAATGATCTTTTGAGAGCCAAATTTGATGTGTGATTAATTTTGAAATAATTAGATTAATTAATGGAAACGTAATTAATTAAAATAAACATTTTTAACCGACTGACAGACCTAATTATAACATAAACACATACACTTTTCTGTATGTTTGGATATACACTGAGGAAAATGTTTTATATTTTGCACTGTGCATCTTTGTATTTTTACAGTATGGCCTCAGATATAAAGACTATAAAGATTTATTTATTTATTCATTCATTTATTTTTTCCTTAAAGGACATTGTGTGCAAACTTTTGTGTTTTTTTGTTTTATAATCTTATTTTTGGGCCTATATATACCCACCATGGCTGTTGACATTGCTCTAGATATACACTGGAACATAAAGGTGAATAATAACACACGTCCTGATTTTGCTGAGTTAGATGTGTTCCTGGGTCAACATATTTTGTTGACCCTAGAACAACAATTTAATCTAAAAATGTAATCTTGACCACATCCCTGCACCTAAACCTAACCTTACCCATGAGTTATCCCTAAAATCAGAGGAAATTATATATAATGACACTGATGTACAAGCATCAAACACTGACTGTAAGCTTTACAAAAACTATAAACTGTTTTTTCAAATCTGATTGGTTAATCACAATGTTGTTCCAGGGTCAACAAAGATGTTGATCCAGGAACATGTTGTACTTGGTAAAATCAGGTTCTTTTTTAAGAAATCCTTTATATTATAAATATATTTGTACATATGTTTGAGGTGTGACTGTGTAACTTACGTTACAAAATGTGACAGACTAAATTATTTTAAGGTCTTAGCATACCTTTTTTAATAAAAAAAAGATCACATTTTTATACAGAATGTTTAGCTTCAAATCAATTCAGTGTTGATTCAGCTTAGTTAAAATAATAGTGCAAAGTTCATCAAATTGTGAAACAAGCTTAATTCAGTTATAAACAGCTCTACAGAAGGCAATAGTGTCCTTATTCAACTTGCATTCAGCATTGACTCAATTCAGTTTAATAACAGTTGATGCAGTGTTCGGTTATGAACAATTCAGTTTGGCTATAAAGCAGTTCCACAGAAGATAATAGTGTCATTATCTATAGCTCAGTTTAGTTCATCTTGTTCAATGTGAACAAGTGTGTTTGTGAGAGTGAGGTTTGGAGAGGTGGAGTGGACCTGGAAGAGATCCAACCCAACTTGACTTGGCATGTGTTCAGCAATGATGTAACAGACTAGAAAACGCTTGTTGATTTCCTCTCAATTAGCAGTCGAAACAAAACAATCATCACATTTGTTTCACACATATGTTTCCCTCTCCAAAAGGATTTCAACTGCATTATTGGATGCTTAACATGCTCATGACACCCCATCCCAGTGTTGCTTCTTTACCTCACACCCAACAATTCACTCCCACTGAAACATAAATGCTTGCTGTGAAGATTAATGATGGAATCGCAATTAAATGCTCTCCTTTGTAGTCACACACAAGAGGATTTGACAAGGTTTACATAAGCTATATTGACACATAAGCCACATTTTTATTCGAACAACACTCATGGTGAGTCATTGTGTTGATGTAGAACAGTTTACAGAGTTACCAGGTGTACAGTCGCTTACAAACACACTCACCCGCCCTCCTAAAGAAAGGCCCATTCACATTCACAGAGGTGAGCTTTGTTCAGGCCGCTGAAACCACTGCACCTAATTCTGCTTTTCTGATGAATTGCACATAAAGCTGCAGAGTAAACAGCTTCAAAGACAAATCAAAATAAAATAAACCTGGCACAATCAGTTATGGTAATGATTAAGGACCGTACATACTTCGGCATGATAGATTCAATACTCTCACACATGCATGCATATTTACACACCACTTGTTGAAAGATGTGTAACAACACCCTGAGTGCACAAAACATTCACATTCGCACACCCACACACGCTTGGTTACTAGAAAACTAAGGTGTATATGGGTGTATGTGCGAAGCTGGATTTCTATTTGAGCTGCTAATATTGATTGGACTGATTGATGAGCAGCAACTGAACTCAGGTGTACTTCTCATCCTGAAAAAGCACTGAACGATTCAAGTGTTTAAGAGAACAGATAAAACCGGAGACAAACAAGTGCCACACCTAGCAAAACACAACCGAGCTCCCATTCAGTCATCGAAAACGATTACTTGATTTGCCTGCCTACACTGTGAAAAATTTGACCGTAAATTATAAATAGTGCAGAATAAAGTAAAAAGCAATTAAACGCCGCATTCCTGCATTATTAGTTTCATTTTGGCAAGACTGGCGTTTTATTAGGAGACCATTCCAGTATTAAGACACTTAATATTTGGTGTGGAGAGTCAGAAATACTGAAAACAGGTCTTAAAATAGGCAGCAGTGGAAATAATTGGTTAAATCTCCTGCGTATAATAACACGTTTGCCAACAGAAAAAAGGGAAAAACCTGGTGCCAATTTAATAAAGCAAAGCCTGTCACAGGTTGAAAGTGAGTAGAGGTTAATTCGCTCCAGTATGTGACAAAATAGTCAGGGTTACTCTGGAAACCAGCAGATGACAAGTACAAACAGATTAGAAAATTCCCAGGTCAGAGTTAACACAGTTTACTGCCAGCTAGAATCATATTACTACTAACTTGAAGTGTGGCAGCCAAAAAAAAAAAAAAAAAAAAAAAAAAAAAAAAGAGAAGGTTCAGAAAACTCGATTTTTGCAACATGGTACAGGATTTTTTTTTTTTTTTTACTTTCTCAACTTTTGACCCTCAACATAACCGAACAGTTTGGATTTAACTGTTCAGTAAATTATCTATTTAAATTTTCTATTCTATCATACACATTTTTTGCAAATGCAAGGGGCACTACTTTTTGGCTATAAAGAAGAGGGCATGTTATAAGAAGACACAGACAGACCCTCAACACTTAATAACTGTTGACAACTAATAAAGACAGCAAACAGTTAACAATCCCATTTATAAAGTAACCGTATAATATATGGTGCAAACGTGCAAATCCTTTATAAATCACCAGTAGTATACTTTATTGTTTGTTGTAAACTACATGTTGCTGCAGACATACAATAAACAGTTAGTAATAACAATAAAAATAATGATTAAAAAAAAACAAGATAACATTATTCATATGTCCAGCTCACTCATTTCAGCTAATGTGGGCAACATTTGAGGGTATACATGTGTATCTTAGTACATATATGTTATATATGCTAGTCTCACATGTTTGTGTTTGCATCAAAATAATAAAAGCTTAAAGGAGAAGTCCCACTTCCAAAACATCCAAGATGTTCATGTCTTTCTTTCTTCAGTCGTAAAGAAATTATGTTTTTTGAGGAAAACATTTCAGCATTTTTCTCCATATAATGGACTGATACGGTGCCCCGATTTTGAACTTCCAAAATGCAGTTTAAATGCGGCTTCAAACGATCCCAAATGCGGTTGTAAACGATCCCAGTCGAGGAAGAAGGGTCTTATCTAGCGAAACGATTGGTTATTTTCATTAAAATAATACAATTTAAATCTCAAATGTCTTGTCGTGCTCTCCCTGAACTCTGTGTATTCTGGCTCAAGACAGTTAGGGTATGTCAAAAAACTCCAATCATATTTTCTCCCTCAACCTCAAAAATCTGTTCAAAATCATCCTACATCGCTGCAGAAATACCGATCCAGTCTTTGCAAAGTGAACATGCAAAAAAGATCAACCACCTTTAACAAAAAAGGTAAAACAGCGATACAGGACGATTTTGAAGGTGAGGGAGAACATGAGATGGGAGTTTTTCAACATACCCTAACTGTCATAAACTGGAGCAAAAACAGTCCAGGCAGAGTAAGACAAGACGAGCATTTGACAATAAAAAGTATGTAATTTGCATTATTTTTATAAAAATAATGCAGAAATGTTTTCCTCAAAAAACAAAATTTCTTTACAACTGAAGAAAGAAAGACATGAACATCTTGGATGACAAGGGGGTGAGTACATTATCTGTGCATCTTTGTTTTGGGTATTCTCCTTTAATACAGCTTTAGTTTTATTCATACATTAGAATATGTTGTTTATTATATATATTTTTTTTATTTAATTTTTAAATAAATAAACAACATATGTTTTTAACATGATTTACTGAAGACACTCACTAATATGCAATAGAGTGTAACAATAGTTCATATTCCCAAAAATCTTGTCAGGCTTATTTGTGACCCTGGACCACAAAACCAGTCTTAAGTAGCATGAATATATTTGTAGCAATAACCAAAAATACACTGTATGGGTCAAAAGGATTGTTTTTTCTTTTATTAATTAAAGATCATGTTCCAGAAAGATATTTTACAAATTCCCTACTGAAAATATAGCAAAACTTAATTGTTGATTAGTAATATGCATTGCTAAGAACTTCATTTGGACAACTTTAAAGGCGATTTTCTGAATATTTTGAACTTTTGTACCCTCAGATTCCACATATTCTAATAAATGTATCTCAGCTAAATATTGTCCTATCCTAACAAACCATACAACAGTGGAAAGCTTATTTATTTAGCTTACAGGTGATGTATAAATCACAATTTCAAAAAATGGAACCTTATAACTGGATTTGTGGTCCAGGGTCACATTTAGAACAAAAATCATTAGATGACATTAATAGACTCTATTTAAGGATCACACTAGGTTTTACCCATCCGTCAGTTTTTTAACATGGAGAATGTACCTGCAATTTTCTGCTGCATTTTACATCTAATCCTTAAACACAACACAATTAAATGCTAAATTAAAAATACTAGTAAAATTCCTGTTTTAAAAAAATAAAATCCTTCATATTAATGCAGTATATTGTGCCTTATTTTTATTATTTACTTATTTGTTTATGTATTTTTTTTCCCCACAGTGTATGCATTTAAAGTCACTTTTAAATAAATAGAAGTAAATAGATTTTGATGTCTTGTCTTTTATCCTTATGTTGATTAATTTAAGTCATTTGCATTTCATAGTATTAGTGACTCACAGATATGCTAGTCAGATGCACTTAAATAGTTTTGCATTTTTTTAGTTTAAATACCAGGATACATTTGCAGGTTGAGCTACTAATTGTAAATGAAAATACCTTGCATTAATGTCAGTTGCACTGCATGTTTAGTAGTTATTTGTTGTATTTTTTCAAACGTGCATACAGTATTTGCAGGACACTGTTGGTATTTAAAGGTATGCATGCATTAAACAAACGTCATTAAAAATAACACAGCAGTGCATGTGAGAGCACGTGGCTGCCAGTGGTTAGCAGAGCGCAGTCCAATGCCGAAAATGACTCTCAGTTCACATACACACACACACACACACACACACACACACACATATATATAGTCTTATTACTCACATGAGAAGAGTCCGGGCACTATTCAGCCAAAACGCTATTCTTTATGAAGCAGATCGTAAAGAGAGAGAAAGAGACACAGAGAAGCGTACTTAAAATGCCTGGAAATCACACATCACTAGAGTAATTGCATTAAGCCAGCACTTTCATTGAGGTAAAAATAATGTTTGCCTTTCAATTACAGAGTAATGGCCATGACAGATCATTCCTGAACTCCCAATCCTGTTTGCCTTGGATTAAAAATGTTATTATTTCACATTCAAATCAGTTTTATATGCGATTGTTAAAGCAACTGAAGAACTAGGCTGCAAATTCACATTTCAAGGACTATTTAGACAGCTTCAATAAGCCAAGACACACGCTCACAGTTTCAAACGTTAGAATAGCACCAAGGAATGAAAAGAAAATAAAGTATCATACGTGGAAAAGGAAAATACGCTGGACATATATCTGCTCAAATAACATGATAAAACATCAACACGTGTTCATCAAAAGAATAGAAAACTACATATATGAGCACAAAAATTAAACTAAAAATAGCTACTAAATAAAAAAAAACAAAAAACAAAAACAAATATATAATATAATATAATATAATATAATGTAATATGTCACCCTGGACCACAAAACCAGTCATAAGGGTCAGTTTTGACTTTCAGTTTTGACAGTTTTGAAATTGACATTTATATTTATATAAATGCTTTATAAAATATTTATAAAAAGCTTTCCACTGATGGTTTGTTAGGATAGGACAATATTTGGCGGAGATACAACTATTTGAAAATCTGGAATCTGAGGGCGCAAAAAAATCTAAAAATTGAGAAAATCACCTTTAAAGTTGTCCAAATGAAGTTCTTAGCAAAGCATATTACTAATCAAAAATTATGTTTTGATATATTTACAGATGGAAATTTACAAAATATCTCCATTTATTTTTGCATAAAAGAAAAATCGATAATTTTGACCCATGCAATGTATATTTAGCTATTGCTACAAATATACCCATGCTACTTAAGACTGGTTTTGTGGTCCAGGGTCACATATAATATAATATAATATTAATATGATAATGATACTTAATAAAAATACTCCTATATACAGAGTTTATATAGAGTTTATTTATATAGAGTATATAGACCTTCATAATCTAGCTGTCTGTTAAACCTGGCATTGTCTATTTTATGAATATTGCTGGCTCTTCAGCAAATTGTTTTTGTTCCTGTGGAAGGAGCTTTGGATAAAAGCATCTGATGAATAAATTACGTTACTAAATAACGTATTCATGATCATGTACTCAGATAATAAAAAGAGTTGTCAAACATGTTGGTCCATTTCATTCAAACACACATCCTTACAATGTCTACAAAATCTGACAGAGACACACAGGAACGTGAACGCGTAAATAAACACAACAGTTTGACTATCTCTATTTTCTCGTTCATGACTAATTTAAAGTGAAGCGAAGAGCGGCAAAATATGCCAAAATTACAGCAAGACTTTCAGCTTTCCTGCTGTGGTCCTGCGTTCTGTTCTTTCTCTCTCTGTTTCTGTTTGTATCAGTCCAACTGTCTCCTCCCCTCTCTCTCTCTCCAGCACCTTCAGCCATGGCACAGAACTGGTGTGACCTAATAGCTATAAAATGCCAAATAAAACTTATGGACACCAATTGCCATGTAGCTCTGAGGCCGCGGCCCTCAATGGATCATTGTTATGGGGCAATGAGGTCATAGCACAAGCTGACTATTAGACTCGTCCTGCGGTCCACCCTTAATTGGGAAGAAAATTATTAATTGATATTTATGCCACATGATGTCATGCCTGTTTGTTATCAGAGAGTTCTTCCACCAAGTTCTCTTTGGTTTTCCTTTTTATGACAAAAGAATATTTTTATCTGGATGTTAATGTTCCTTTTAGGTTCTTTACACTGGAACAAAAGGCATCACTGCTCTTTTATTCAGCTTTGTGTACATTAAAAAAAAAAAAAAAAAAAAAAAGAATAAATATATATCTGAAGTTACTTTATACATTTCATTAGTTTGTGGATTTTTAAAATTTATTTATGCATTCATTCCTTCATTCGTTCATATTTGAAAAAAAAAAAAAACTTTTATTTATTTTTGCCCCAATCAATCAGTCAGTCAGTGGTTTCTACAAAAATATTAAGCAGCACAACTGTTTTCAACATCAATGATAATCAGAAATGTTTCTTGAGGATCAAATCAGCATATTGGAATGATTTCTGAAGCATCATGTGACACTGAAGACTGGACTAATGATGCTAAAATTCAGCACTGCATTTTAAAATGTATTAAAATAAAATCAATTTTATTTATTTATTTATAACAACAATGCTGCCTTTGTTAGAGAGTTAGAAAGAGACTTTTAATATATATATATATATATATATATATATATATATATATATATATTTTTTTTTTTTTTTTTTTTTTTTTTTTTTAACCTATACTAGTAGTGCATGTTCAGTAATGAATGAATGAAAGAATAAATGAATAGATATTATGCATTATTACTATTATGCATTATTATTATCTGGGTCTAATTATAATGTTTATTTTTGTACATCATTTGAGCTTGACTGTTGACTGTTAAAAATTCTATATATAACGTTTATTTATACTTTATAATTGTATTTAATAAATAAAATAATAAATAAAATAAACAATACATTTATTATTAATTATTTTATTTATTATTCATTTAGTAAGTGTTAATATAGTTTATTATTATTGTTATTATTATTTAAATAATAGCTACTAGTGGATTTTTAAACCCCAATAATGCATTATATCATTTACTATTATGTTTTTTTTTTTTACTTAAGGTTTGCTTGCTTGTCTATCTATCTATCTATCTATCTATCTATCTATCTATCTATCTATCTATCTATCTATCTATCTATCTATCTATCTAAAAATTTAGCACTGCATTTTAAAATATATTAAAATAGAATCAATTTTATTTATTTATTTATTTATTTATTTATAACAAAAATGCTGCCTTTGTTAGAGAGTTAGAAAGAGACTAAAACTTTTTAAAAACTTGTTTCTACTATACTAGTAGTGCATGTTCAGTAATTACAATATGTAGGTATAAAGAAACATGGAGAAAGTAAAATTGCCCCCAAAATAAAGACATTAAGCAAATTTCTGTGCACATAAATTCTAAGGAGTAAATTACAGAGACTTTGTAATTTAGCATGATAGCAGAGCGGTACCGCAGCACAAACTACAAAATTGCTATGCTGGCAAACGCTGCAATCAGCATAAAACATATTACCAAAATAATATACCGTATGTGAAATAGCTTGAGTACATAATTATACAATTTGCCTCATTCCACCTACATAAGAGGTGAAACAAATCATTTTTCCTCTCTTTGACATTTGTCGCACATAAACTCTGAAATGAAATGCTTTGGTTGGTTGCCCAGCCCAGGAATGAGATACGCGTGTACCGTATTTCACACAGATTCTTATCATGCGGCAGGTATTAATTAGCCGTGAAGACAGTAAATCAATTTGAGTTTGTTATGTTTTGTCCTTTACTGTGACAGCTCGCATGAGACTATACATCATTACAAAACATTCTTCTGTTAATCGCATCCTTGAGAACATTATAAAAATAAGAAGTATGATTTGTCTAAGTGTCTCTTTATCAAGAGTCAGTTTACTTCTGTTCAGTTCAGTTTAAATTAATTATAATAAAATGTAACTAAAGTTGCAACTGAAGGTGACATGAAGATGACTGTTTATGTTGACTGTGTAAGGATACATTATACATAACTTCTGACCTATTTAAAACAATATGACTACATATGACAATGCACACGTTTGCTTTTCTTCCACAGGAGGGACTTTCCATTCACTTTTTTTTTTTTTTTTTTGATCAAATTTTTTTTTTTTCCCACACACAGCCAACAACATTTTCTATAGTATAGCCTCTCCTACAAAATTAACTGTCAAACAAACCTTTCTGGATTACTGCGTAGTCATTAAGACATTATTTAGTATGTTTATTTAGTGGTTTTCCTCATGGAACACAATGCAGCTGATTTCTGGTTTTACTATCTGTCTGTTCCTCACGGTTAAAGCAAAACCAGGCCCGCTCATATGTATATACGCAAATAAGCCATCTGTTTTAACCTATGTGAACAGATGCAAAGGAAAAATAGAAGAAGAAAAAAAAGTTCCTTTGAACATAACTTGCATTTGTAGAATTTCTAATTCATTGAAGGTATAGTATTGCTCCTTTGATGTAAGATCACCCCCTGCTGTTTAAAAGAATTCTATTTTTGTCAAAAGAAAAAAAAAAGTAGCTGGAGGATTGGGACCATTTAATATTACATTATATTAAATATTAATATTAAAATATTTATAATATATAAGAGTCACAATACAATCTACATCAGACAAAAATAATAAAGACCTTTTTTTGGTATTGGATTCAAAATCTACTTTAATAAAATAAAAAATAAATATAAATAAATAAATAAGTGAATGAATGAATGAATTTATAATTTATAATTTATAATTGTATTTAATAAATCAAATAAATAATACATTTTATTATTAATTATTTGATTTATTATTTTTTAAGTGTTAATAAGGTTATTATTATTACTATAAGCTACTAGTGGATTTCTAAACCCCAATAATGCATTATATTATTTACTATTATGTATTTAATACGTATTATTAATAATAATAACAATATATAATTTTTTGTTAAACTGAATGTTTGCTTGCTTGTCTATCTATCTATCTATCTATCTATCTATCTATCTATCTATCTATCTATCTATCTATCTATCTATTTTAAAATGTATTAAAATAGAATCAATTTTATTTATTTATTTATTTATTTATAACAAGAATGCTGAATTTGTTAGATAGCTGGAAAGAGACTTTTAAAAACTTTTTTTTTTTAAACCTATACTAGTAGTGCATGTTCAGTAATTATATGTAGGTATAAAGAAACATGGAGAAGGTAAAATTGCCCCTGAAATAAAGATATAAAGCAAATTTCTGTGCACATAAATTCCAAGGAGTAAATTATAGAGACTTTGTAATTTAGCAGAGCGGTACCGCAGCACAAACTACAAAATTGCTTTGTCAGATCATCTATCTATTCATGTAAAGCTTTCAGTGGACCTTTGAACCCTGAAGCATATTTAACTTAACATTCAATCAACATAATAATATATAAATAACACATTGGAATGGATGAAGCAGGAATTTAAAACAAAAAAATTAAATGAATTTCCATCTGCTGTGATGTTTTGGGCTGAACTCTTAGTAGACAAAACAGTGAGAGAGTCGGGCTTCAATGTGAAACAAACTCTGCTCTGGTATCCGTGCGCTACTGTTGCTAGACAGGACTAGTGCTGCACAGATCTCTGTGATCAGCGGAACCGTTCCCTCTCACCCCCTAACTTCTTTGGCTATAATGAACCCAGCGCCTATCTCTCCCTCTCTCTCTCTCTGAGCAGCGGCAAGGGGACAGTAGTTGCTGCTGGCAGGACTCTCACCGTGGCTCTCTTAAATCTCGTCCCCTGTCGGTGGCAGGCTCCGTCGCTGTGGCGTCGCGTGACATTCTTTCCCACAGGCAGGCACATAGTTGCAGCCTCTCCTCATGCGCGAGGGCCTGGGACCCGCCAACAGGCGCGGGTCACTTCAAAGCCGCGCAAACTCACAGCTGCAGCCTGTCGGCCCTGCTGCCCCGCTCCAGTTTGTAATCAATATTAAAGGATTGACCCCGGAGGCATCTCTGCCGCTGTTCACACTCCACGGCCCTCCCTGAGCAGGGCCACAAAGAGCCTCCTCTCGAGACGACTTCAGTTATCCTGCGGCCTGACCGGCCTGGTAAAGAACGGCATGGCTCAGGGACTTCAGCAGGTCTCCTTGTCTCCTTCTGAGTGCTCTGGAAAAAGAATATGACACATCTCAAATTATATAATTGAAAAAGTGAAAATAATTATGAAATATTAAATAATTTATATAATACAAATATGTAACAGAATTCATAATATATAACTGAACTAGGCTTTAAAGGCTTCTTGTGTTGTCCCAATTGACTCCCATTATTTGTTTGTTTAATTTTATGGCACCACTTTAGTACAGGGAACAATTCTTACTATTAACTAGTTACTTATTAGCTTGCCTATTATTAACATACTTATAAAGCACCTATTCTGCATGACCATATTCTACATCCCTAATCCTACCCAATACCTGAACTTAACACCTCCCTTACTAACTATTAATAAGCAGCCAATTAGGAGTTTATTGAGGCAAAATTCATGGTTAATGGTTTGTTAATAGCGGGAAATGGACCTTAAAATAAAGTGTGACCAATTGTATTTTATTTGTGGCTTTACATGACAAACAATTCACAAATTAATGCAATATTAACATTACAGATTTGAGTCAAAAACATGTGATTTAACCCTTTAACTGTCACTCCCATTTTTGAACACAGACATAAAAATGCACTATCCAGACTTAAAATTTTATAATTCATGAATGAAAACATTTTGTAATATGATTTTGATGTACATTTTCCACGGTAGTGCAATGTCTGATTTTAAAATGCCTTTCAAAGGATGAATTTTGAGATTTTAAGTTTTGACCTGATATATCATTTCTTATGATATGATAAGTGGCACTCTTGACATATATTAATCTATTGCTTTTCCTACATATTTTCTAACACAAAAAATATGGTAAAATATCTATTTAGGAGTCTTAGACCTTTCCAACGATGTATAGTTTGTCATGATTAGATTAGGATTTATATATAATATGGTGAAGTAAACTTAAAGGGTTAAAGTAACCAGATTTATTTATTTATTTAACATGAAAAAAGCAAACAAACAAAGTTTTAGTAGACTGACATTTATGGGCCATTCTACAGAATTGGTCCGAAGTCAGAGTTGGAAACGTCCTAAAAAAAAGCGTCTTTTTCCAAAAAAATTATGTATGCAAATTGTATAATATCCAAGGTACATATTTCTAGTAATTGTGCAGTTAATTTTCATATTGTATTTTCAGAAAGTTTTGGAATATTTGTCCTGTCCCCAAATTTGTCACTACCGAAAGACAGTAATAATAATTTAATTAGAAGGTCTATATGGACCTATTAAGATTATTGTATCTATTTTATTAAATCAATGACAATACATTTTTAACAATATATTTTTAACAATATTCAAGTGTAATTTATGAGATTTGTTGTATTTTGAATATAATTTTTCTTTGTAAGAGGCAAAAACCTTTTTCTGAACGCTGAAGTCTCCGCCAACTGGTGCGGTGCTTTACATTTGCCATCTCTGGCGTTTCTAGTCAAATTTTCCAAGCCGATAATATAACGTTAAACCTGCACACATTTTTATATTTAAATGTATTGAAAAAAAGTTTAAATTCAGCAGATTTTTACCCCGTTTTAACATGGATTTCTATGTAGACCGGAACACAAAAGCACCCAAGCGGAAGTTAGAATCCTTCATGGTGCTGCTCATCGTTAGTCAGGAAAAAGGTGGATACATTGAACCAAAAAGTATCATAACATCTTAAATTTATTAATTTCATATACTTTATTTTATGTTAGTGACTGCACATTTTCGGTAGTGATAGTTAATGGCTTGGTAGCGACTACATCACATTACAGAATTTTAACCTACATACTAAACACAGCTAAAACATACTAAAATACTAAAACAAAATTGCATAGCTGTACTAAAATTTAGTTTATTTCCCCCAAATATGAGGATTACGTGTTTCCTTTTGTCACTACCGAAATGATGACATGTTTCAGTTGTGACTGTTGCAGTAGTGACAATTGTATGGAATAACACCCTGTAGCTATGAGAGAGGGGGACACAGGAATAGTTCCTTATAATAAATTTAGGGGTGTAGTTAAAATCAGTTTCAGCCAATGGACTAAAACATACACTTCGGTAGTGACATGAAAATGTGGGACACATTTTATTTTTATTTTTTTTTTACATAAAGTTTCCTAATTTACAAAGAAAACATAAAATAAAAAAATATAAAAAAATAAATAAATAAATTTAACTTGACTTTAAAAAAAAAAATAATAATAATAAAAAAATATTTTAAAATAATACAATATAAATATATATATATATATATATATATATATATATATATATATATATATATATATTTCAACATCATTTTCATAAGTTGAAATTTAGGGTTAGGGGTCGGGACAGTCACCTCCCAATTGAAAGTACCCAATACATGATGATTTTAAATATATTAAGCTTACTAATATTTTAAATATTATTGTGGGTTTCAATAGATAATAGAAGGATCTTAGTAAACATCTAAGATTTGAATCTTAAATGCTTTTTAAATGTGTTTTTTGGCTGTGGAACAGCAGTTCTGTAGAATGACCCTTAAATGTCAGTTACCAGCAGAGGTGGAGTGTGCAAATCCTGCAATATTAGTGTTACCAAACGGAATCGTTTCCAAGCAGGTTTCCTGAACACTCCTGCCCTAAATTCACATTAATGGTTGAGTCACTCTTGCGAAAAAAGTACTACGCTTTAACATACTTTTAAAAAAGTGCTTATTACATTAATAATATACTTTAAAAGAATATATTTGAACTGAATGTACATGTTTACAATTAAATGAAAATCTATTACAGTTTGAATTTTATATTAAATGTAATTGGTTGAACTTAAGAGTTTTGTAACCCACTTAAGCAGGACTTCAGTACACCTTCAATTGTAATCTAATATAATCTGATGCATGGCATGTACAGTATTTAAATATATTCGTAAATTACATCTTTATATTTGTAAATGGCATCACTTAAGTGTGTTAAAGTCATGAAAGTGTACTCTAAGTACATTTAAATTTCCTTGTATTTCATTAATATTATATTATCTACAGAACATTTTTTAAATATACTTTTAAAACCTGAAGTACGCTACAAGTGCATATTTAAGCGCACCTCTTTCTTTTTTTTTGACAAATTAAACTACAAAATGTTGACAGTGACCGCAAAACACCTCACATGCACTTACATGAAAAGAAATGGATTGGCTTCTTTCAACTTCAACATATTCCTGTGGGCATTTCTACAGTGAGCTCACAAAATTGAGAAGCTGTCAGCGGCCAGATACAAGCAAGCTTTGCTAAAAAAAACAACAAAAAAAACATTTGAAGGGTTTTTTTTTTTTTTTTTTTTGACAGCTGAAAGACAGCTGAAACCTAGAAGATCAAGGGCTTCACATTGAGTCAGTAAAGCCTGAAAATGGGACATTTACAGTTTTTAGTGTCAGGACACACCTTGAGAAAATGGGAATGTCCTGGGTAAACCGGGACTTCTGGTCACTCTAGTTTTTGTCCATGTTGATCTATTTAGCACAATGACAGCAGCTGGCATCTGTGATTAGCTTGTTAGTCTTTCTGTGATGAAAGAGGGTTCAGAGATCCAATTTGCAGACTATATTAGGCCTAAAGAAACGTGATCCACTCTTATTAAACTAACACATTACGCTATGGTCACAGCCAATGCATTCATGTTCTTTCAAAGTATCTGTTGAAACAACGACAATAAAATATAAAGGCCACACCACTGTGGAATTCTCCCTCTCTGCAGTCCAGTGAAAATAAAGTAAAGTAAACAACTTTTTCCTCAAGGCATTTCTGTTTAGGTCTGGATAACCTGACTGCGATGCAACCACCTGGATTAGCTTCTGCGTTGTTGCTGTAGGCGGCACTGTAAATTTGTCAATACTCTGATACTTGGCATGTCTGTCACAACAAGACTGAGTCATTCATAACAACCGTGTTTTGATTACAGAACTCTGCTTTCTGAATAACAATCATTAGCAATGCTGTACTCCTGTCAAACCCATCAACAAATTAGCCAGCTGGCAAATTTAATATCTAGGATGCTATAGGTTATTAAGCTACGGGCTATAGTTTATTTCCTTTTCACATTAGAGTAAAAGGTATCGGATTGATGTAACATCCTTTAGTCACTAAAACAACAGCGGGTGCTATATGACAGCTGCCCAGCTATTCTCTTTTCCAGGTGTGCAGCAGTAGTAACTCCGTGCAGAACGCTCGATAACCATTCATTAAAGATTCTGTTATCCGCAGGGAATGTGAGCGGTGTGGTGATTTCCCTCCCATGCCTTTGTTCACACAGAAACACACGTTACTGGTTTTACACCGGACTTTTGTGTGAAGTTGACTCACGTTTCAGCTAATGATGCTGACGACGTGTCCGTTGACCTTTTTTAACAACAGTTATAAACAGAATATAAGTATGCAGACATTATATAAAGGCAAAAAGAAAATTACGGCCTGTCCCATACTGAAATGTAATACTTGACACATTTTCAAGAGTGATATTGCCATATGTGCTGCTTATAAGACAATATATTTTCATATACATACATACTAGTTGGAAATATTTAACAAAAGTTTATAACATATATAAAATCCCCACAGTAAGGTTTGTATATGAAAATATATATTTTGACTATGAATGATATATATTTTTAAATCTATGGTTGCTACTATTAAAGGGGTCATCGGATGCTAAGCTCACTTTTACATGTTGTTTGAACATTAATGTTTGTTGGCAGTGTATGTACACATCTACCCTATAATGATAAAAATCCATGCAGTGGTTTTTAATTAATCTGTAAAAATGATATTCCCTTTTTCAAATCGAGCCATTCTCAGTTGCCTGTCGTTGTGGTGTCACACCCACAGAGGCCGCTCCCACGATAGTTGATTGACATTAGCGTCTTACCTCAGATCAGTTGTGACAGTCCAACCTCCATGTTTTTATGCCGGAGCAGGGATGTAAGTAAGACAAAAATTGAGTCATTGAGGTGTTGTTTTGCTGGATGTAATAATGAACGTAGTGGTCGTCATTTACTCCCGACATCTAAGCCGCTGAAGATGCAGTGGATTACGTTTGTTTGTGAATGGAATGCGCCTCCCGATCTACATATATCCGTCTTATTTGCGCAAATCATTTGTGATCCAGCTTCACTTACAGCAGAAGTGAATATAAGGATTTTTTTCATGAATCTTTGCGATCGCCTTTTCTAATAATGTGCTAGTTAGTAGGTTTAGCGGCTAAATGCAGCTAAAGTAAACAGGCTCGTCACTCCACAGAAAGAAGAGAGGGGCGGGGCGAGCAGAGCTCATTTGCATTTAAAGCAGCCTCGACCAGAATGAGATGATTTTTGGCAAGGTAAAAAGGGTGTTGTTTTGCACTAACATTGAGAATTTTTTAACCAAAGTATATTATAGACTTTTCATTAAGACCCTAAAGAATCACATCAACTTGTGGAAAGCGGGCATCCGATGACCCCTTTAACATAACATTTATGATTTTGTTTATATGGCATTACATATTTATTATTTATATATGCAACTTCATTAAAACAACATATATACAATCTGTATGTGTATTTATTTATTTTGTGTAATAGATTTTTGACATACATGTCTATCTTTACTTATATAAGTTCAACATATATTGACAGGTTTTAGAATAGATATGTGACCCTGGACCACAAAACCAGTCATAAGGATCAATTTTTTTAAATGCATCATCTGAATGTATTTATACATTATCTGAAAGCTGAATAAATGAGGTTTCTATTGATGTAGGGTTTGTTAGGATATGACAATATTTGGCCGAAATGCAACTATTTGAAAATCTGGAATCTGAAGGTGCAAAAAAAAAAAAGAAAAAAAAGAAAATACTGAGAAAATCGGCTTTAAAGTTGTCCAAATGAAGTTCTTAGTAATGCATAATACTAATCAAAAATTAAGTTCTTATATATATTTGCGGTAGGAAATTTACAAAATATCTTCATGGAGCGTGATCTTTACTTAATATCCTAATGATTTTTGGCGTAAAAGAAAAAAATCTATAATTTTGACCTATACAATGTATTTTTGGCTATTGCTAATATACCCGTGCTACTTAAGACTGGTTTTGTGGTCCAGGGTCACATGTACAGTAAACATACATGACTTAAATATCCAAAAATGTTTTACACAAACATACATATTTGTATGGGCTAGATTTGCTTATTAACATATAAAAATGTTCCAAATGCTAAGGTTTCATATGCATTTTTACTTCATATGACAATACATTTCATATATGAAAATTGAATATATGTACATGTATTACATTTGCATATGGGGTTGCATGTTAAAGTAAACTTCCATGGACTCCTTGAGGCAGAAAGTCCTACATCAAATATATTTAGTTAAATATATTGACAAAATAATCCATTAGAATAACAGTTACTACAGTATTACAATTAAACTGTGGTAACTTAATATTAGCCATTAGCCACCACTGTCAATGAAAAAGAAATTACGCTATGATCTGTGCTTATCTGATTCTCATCTGAGCTCATTCTAATTTTGTGGGCCAACTGTGGTATTTAAATGCACGATCACATTAGTGAATTTATGTAAATTTATGTATGCAAAAAACATTTATATTTGGGTAAATTTATGTTTTCTTTTTTTTTATTATTATTATATCAGTCATTATGTGGTTAATAAGTGTTTTTTCTAATGGGTCATCTAATAAAATACTTCTTTATGCCTACAAAATTGATCTCAACTAATAGACCAATTTGTAGTAGACGTCACAGTTATGTCACTTACAGCTGTGCACACATAGTGGTTGCAGAAAAACACTGGTAACAAGTGGAGGTAAATGGGTAAAATCCATGGAATAAGAGAAAAAAACTATTTTGTGCCTTTTAATGTCAAAATCGGAATGCAAATAATTTTTATAGCATACTGTCGTCAAAGACGTCGACTGAAGCTAAATTTCTGACTTTTTTTTTTCTTACAAATGCATTTAGAAAAGTTTATATCTCCTAATTTGGACTTAACTCAGATTCGGACTTACCTCAAAACTCAATTTAACTCAAAAATTGTGAGTTTGTCAATTCTGAAGGAAAAAAAAAAACAGAAGTGTGGGATATAAACTCCTATTCTGAGCTAAGGGGAAAAGAAAGAATGACAAGCTGTTTTTCCTTATTAGAATTGTGAGATATAATCTCAGAACTGCAAGAATAAAGTCGAATTTACATTTTTTTATTCTTTTATTCCACGTCTCTATAAACTGCCACTTGAAAACCATCATTTTCTGTCACCAGATAGGCTCTGCCCACAAAAAATGTCATCCCTGTTTCGGATCTATTAAACTATCCCACTATCTAACGTCAATTTCGTTTAATAACAGCGCTTATCGCTGGGTGATAAGGTCTTGTAATATGCGGAGAACATTTTGAAAATGATATCTAATCAATATAATCTATAATCTTTTTAAATGTAACTATTTGTACCGTATCCATGTAATTCTCTAGCCATAAAGGCTATTTTTCCGGGGTTTTCTGCAACTATGATGCACGCGCATCCCAAATGTTTACAAACCTATAATTGGTCTATTATGTTTAACCATATAATTTCCATATTTGGCCAGGTTATGCTTTCACATTAGTAACAATGACTTCAGAACTATAGTATTATGACAAAAACTATGCTTTGTCATGGTAAATCAGGGATTATCAATACATTAGGCTAAATTAAGAGTCAGTGCACACAATGCATAATTGTAGGCAATGGGAAATTACCTGTGTGCTTATTGCATAAATCCCCTTCACTGTTTTCCATTTGGCATGGGCATGGCATTATCTTTAAAGTGTTTGTATTGGCGCAAATTGTTTTAAAGAAGACAATAGCGATGAAGCGACTGATAACTTTGTTAGTGACCGTATCATAGTGACAGTGCATACTCAGCTGTGTTGACTATGCAAACTGTTCTTTGTTCAGTCTGTCTGAAGATGCTATCGGTGAACAGTTATGATTTACCATCTGTTGAGATGGACAGCCTGAGCTCCAGATGTGCGGCTCATTGCGACAGACTTATCAAAACAACTGACACAAAAGTCTTTTATATACTGGCAAGGAAAACAAACTTGTTTCCAAAGAGCCAAATAATAAAGAGCTAATCGGAGGAACACACAGCAAGATAAAAGCCCAAGCAATTACATGCTGGCAGAAATTTAAATTTACATGCCAGCAGTAAAAATTAAGATTTGATTGATGAACTCACACTTTATCAATTTTGATTTCCAGTGTTACTGAAGATGTGTTAGGGATGTACTGATATTAAAATCCTGGCCGATAACAGATAAAACATCAGAAAATATATTATACTAAAAATTAATCAACTGTGTTAAATGCTAAAAGTAAATTTAGGCATCACATTTTTGCTAACGATCAAATTTAATAGTGTTATTGATTTATTTGTGTTTTTAAAGAATAACATTAAAGGGTTATTTCACCCAAATAAAAATTATTAAATCACTCCACGATTTACTTAAACTCAAGCCATCCTAGGAGTCTCTTCTTTCAGACGAATACAGTTGGAGGTATATTAAAAAAATGTCCTTAAGCTGTATAATGGGAGTGAATGGGTGTTGAAATTTTTAAGTCCAATAAAGTGCATATATCCATAATAAAACTACTTTACACAGCTCCAGGGGGTTAATAAAGCTTACGCTACGCGTACTAATACTTTATGCAGTATACTTTATGATGGATAGATGCACTTTATTGGACTTTAAAATCTCAACAGCCATTCACTGCCATTATAAAGCTTGGAAGAGGCAGGACATTTTTTAATATAACTCCAACTATATTCGTCATATAGAAGAAAGTCATATATACCTAGGATGGCAAGAGGGTGAGTAAATCATGGGGTAATTTTCTTTTGTTTTCTATTTTCACCCGAAAATGAAAATTTGCTAAAAAATGTCTTCACCCGCAGGCCATCCGAGATGTTTTGTTCTTCAGTGGAACATATTTGGAGAAATGTAGCATGAATGAGAGTCCAAACAGCTCATATAAACATCAGAATAATCCACAAGTAATCCACACCACTCAAGTCAATCAGTTAACATATGGTGAAGTAAAAAGCTGCATGTTTGTAAGAAACAAATCCATCAAGACATTTTTAAACTTTGTTGCTCTCAACTAAAATACGAGTCCTTGTAATATCATGTTCTCCAGTGAAAAGTAATCTTGACTGAATCAGGAGAGAAATATGCACAAATCAAAGACCGTTTACAAGTGAAAACAGTCCAAAACAGTTCTAAACAAATAAGTCTGATGTGAGAGGACATCAGGGGATAGCCTTTCTCAAAGAAGGAAGTGTTATTATTAGGGCTGTCAAATGGTTAATCGCGATCATAGGCGTAATTTACGGGTGGGACATGTCCCCACCACTTTTTGCCAGGGTCGATATTGTCCCCACCACTTTCTTGAACATCTCGCAGCACGGACGTAATAATGCTAATGAATCTGGCGCTGGAATCTGTTTTCTGAAATCATGCTGAATGTTCGTTGCGATGTTATTAGTGACGGAACGTTCAAAATGTGGCTTGTGATCACTGTTCACACGTGAACGCTTAAATCTATCACCTAATGATGTTGCTGAGATCTAATTTTTCCAGTTAAGCCGCAAAATAAAATTCACAGAAACGTGTCCCTCCTATTGATATAGGATCATCAATGAACATATTTGATTTTAATAAGCGAAAAAAATGATGCGAGGGTGGATTAGAACCTGAAACCTCTAACAAGCCTGACAAAAATTCTACAACCACACTATCTGGGCATATAAGTAGTTAATGCGTATATATGTATTTATTCACTGATATGAACAGGGCTAATAATACACATTATTATAGTACATGTAAGAATAAAACTATCACATTAAAAATGGCTTATATGTCAATACATTAATCATTCCATAAAAACACACACTCCTGTCCCACCCACTTAGATAATAGATTAATATTTTGTCCAGAAGTGACGATTTAAAGGTAAAGGAGTTGTGTTGATTACCTTTGGATTATTATGATGCTTTTATCAGTTGTTTGGTCTCTCATTCTGACGGCACCCATTCGCTGCAGATGATCCATTGGTGAGCAACTGATGTAATGCTAAATTTCTCTAAATTTCTCTAAACGCTAAAAATCTGTTAAAAGGAAGAAACAAACTTATCTACATCTTGGATGGCCTGACGGTGATCCATCCTTTTTTTTTTTTTTTTTAATTTATATGTGAACCATTCCTTTAAGTGAGCATTAGATGACTGCAAAGGTACCATCTGAATATAAAATATAAATATAAATATAAATATAAATATAAATATAAATATAAAAAAATATGACAAATGAACATGTTCAATTAAATATCCATTATCAACCAATACTTATGGAAACAAAATATTAGTATATAAAAATTTATATTAATATTAATATCAGCCAGTAATGAACATGGTACTCACTGTCAAAATGTGCAAAGGTGTAGGTCATATGTATATGAACAGCACAATTTCAGAACTGCATCTTTTAGTAAACAGTTATCAGTCAGCTGTCAGTCTAAAGTACTAAACTGATAAAGTTGAGACAAATATAATATGCACAGTGCTATAAATAGGCACCAAACAAACTAGAAGGCGTGCCAGCAAATTTATTTTTGGTGTCTGTAATGACTGATTGTCATTTTGACTTGTGGCAGCAAGTGCTAGACATAATTAAACAGGAGCAACAACAAATAAGGGAAAGTGAGAGACCCCGTCCCTGAACGCATTCAAAGAGGACTTACAGGGAAAAAATGCCGAGGGTAGTTCAGTGGTCTCTGCAGCACAAGCCTCAGACACTTAACAAGCTTCTTCGCCTTGACCCTCAGTCACACACACAGAATGATATCAGCATCAGCATTCAGTAATGCAGCGTGTAATGCAATCAAGACTTTGTGTAAGCTATTCTTTGAAGCGAGGGTGGTATAAATACTCACACACATTATGCTGGTATCACTTTTACTGAGTTACAGCCGCCAAAGCTCTGAGTCATTTTGTAATTTAAAATAAACACTTATGACAGCTTTTACTAGATGCATTACTGAGCTGTGCTGTTATACAGTACAATTCAGGTCATCTCTGCAAGAATTTACATTCTGATTTGCTGAATAAATCCAATTGCAAAGTTGCAATTAAAAAAAATATATATAATTAAGCCAAATAGTGAAACAGCAAAAACGTAACCACATTTTCAGCGAATTATGCCTTAATAAAAATGTGACAATTTGCCCCAATGTGACATTTACAACAAATAAGCCAGTCTTGAACATTCACAGTTCAACATTAAAGCTATAAAATATCAATACAGCCCATCCAAACAACAACTCCGTATGACAACTTGCCCCAGTCTTAGACTTTTAGAACCGCAAATTAAAATAAACATTAAGCTCAAGTACATTTTGTACCACTGAAGTATTTAAAGTCTGAAGCTGAAGCAATACAAAATACACTTCATGTGCAATAATAGTACACGCTGTCCTTGTACTGTTGTTGAGCTGGTGGCGCTCATGTGACTAATACAGTTGTTCACCAAAGCATTCAAAGTGATAAAAACTCAGGCGTCGTTTTATGAGCTGAAGCCTGACAGAACCTGATAAATATTTCCACTATAAAAAAATGGAACAGGAAGAGTTATGCTACAACACTCTAATGTTTTATTTCCCAAGTAATCTGAACCTGCCAAAAATATCATGTGCTGGATCCACAAGACACGCCAAAACCACACAACGCAAATTGCTCCAGACTATAAAACTAAATCTTCCGCTTAAACAATGAAGTGCATTGATTGGCTGTATAAATCATATTTACTTAAGCAATATCACAGGAGATTGCGCTATGGCTGTGATTCCGCCATAGGCAAAGCCTTTGGCGGAGTACAAGAACAATATACAGATAGATTAAGAGTGCTAGTGTCATTAATTTTATACAACAGTTAAACAAAACAAAAAAAAACAAGTTAATATTGTGCAACTTACATTTTAGACACAATATTGACAGTTTCTTTGTTTGTTTTTGCTCCGCCAACGAAAACAGAATTAGCAGTTGAATCTCAGTATCAACGTCGCATGAAGGGTTCAATGACTCACTCATAAGGATTTGTCACCACTGGTGCAACAATGTTGCCTATAGACCAATTATAGGTCTGTAAACATTCAGGATGCGTGCACACCATGGTAGCAGAAAACCCCGGAGAGATAGCCTTTACTACTAGAGAATAACACAGACACGGTACAAAATAGTTAAGCCTAAATTTAAAAAGATTATAGATTATATTGATTAGATGTCATTTTCAAAATGTTCTCCGCATATTACAAGAGCTTGTCACTCAGCGATAAGCACTGTTATTCAATGAAATTGACGTTAGATAGTGGGATAGTCTTACAGATCCGAAACAGGGGTGACATATTTTTGTGGGCGGAGACTTATTTGGTGACAAGCAAAGACTATAGAATACCCAAGACTTGACACTTATATTTTTGAATGTGGAAAGATTCAACGCTCATTATGGCCGTGCCTTCTTAATGAAAGAGCCAATCGTTGGCAATCGTTGGCACTGGCTGATCTCGCCTGAAAAATACGCTTTTTTAACGCTATTGGAGCATAAGGAATGATATTTATGAGGCAGTTTGTTGTCAAATTTCATTGGCAATTTCAAATATGAAATTTAATCATAAGCTTGGTGTTTTGGAGAATTTGATGTTTCCCCATTCAAACAGATAGGAGCTGCACTTGCCTGCCTGAGAGATGTTTCAAAGATGGTCGCCAAGTGAAATGACTTGCCTTAAAGGGACTTTTTTTTCAAGTAGCAGCTATCCACAAGTTTCCTACGTCCCATGAGGCTTTGCATCAAAAGTGGGAGTGTCTTCCAGTTTGAAATAAACAAGCGGTACGTGACACTTATTCATTCAACAGTTGACAGTAGTGATGGACAAATGAAGCACTGACATTTTCCTCTGTTTCAGAAAAAAAATCAAAGCTTCAAGTGTGTCGAAAACAGCGCAATCAGGTGGTTAGTAAAAAATAAAGCTGCAAAAAGCCTGTGAAAAAAACGGCATCAGACAAAACATTCACCACACATTCCGCAGATCGACTCATGTTACGTGCACAAATATGAGTCTAACAGTGTGTGTGTTGAATTTATGTCTCTGATAAATTCATGTACCCATTAAACTGTGGCATTAAATGCTAATACGAATAGCTATATGATGTAATAAAAGAATAATGTAAACATGAAGTGCATATGGCAACTATTTAATTTTCCTGAAATTATTTGTATTTTTCATAGTACTTGTATGAAAGTCAAGCTTTGTTTGTCACTGGTTTTGTGATTTCTACGTTAACAACACAAGCCTCGAATCGAGGCTTCATATGGTACACCTCTTGACACAAGCTCCGATTCCTCGGTTCAAATGTCACATTAACACCCTGTTGAAAAAAACAGCATATGACGGTTACGTAGATTATGAGGCTGGAATGCTGGTTTTAGCTGGTTTATGCTGATCCTTTGCTGGTTTATGCTGGTCCTTAGCTGGTCATGTGCTGGTCCAGGACCAGCTTAAACCAGCTAAGGACCAGCATAAACCAGCTAAAACCAGCATTCCAGCATTCCAGCATCAAAACCTACCTAACCAGCATATGCTGGTTTTTGCAACAGGGCAGTCATTCAAGATTTAGCTATCCAAACTTGCTAAGGATGAGCACAGCTTAGAACACAAATACTACTACTGCCGCCTCACTGGAAGTTGTACATTCTTTTTTACAGTAGTGCCCCTCGGAAACAGGTGGATAGAGACAGAGCGCATTTAGGCCATGCCCTCCATTGACTTTCTATTGCGAGACACTGCCACCTTAGTTGTCAAAGTCAGGGTATTTCACGTTGAGCCAATCAGTTGGATAATTTCTCCAGCAAAAGGAAGGTAAGGAAATGGAGCACTGACATAGACCAATAAAATTTAGTTTCTCAATATATCTCCTCCTCTCAGGTTTAATAATTCTTTGATATGATTAAAAAAAATATATATATATTGTTTTTAGTTATAAGTCAGAAATGACAAGGAGGCAGCTTCCCACAATACAAAGTCAATGGAGAAAGTTGAATTGTCCCCACCCCCAAGGTGGTTTTCAAATTATGACGTGTGTCGCTCTGTCTCTATGGTGCCATGGAAAAAAAAAAAAAAAAAAAAAGATGTAAATTTTGACTTTATTGTTGCAATTCCGAGATTATATCTCACAATTCTAATAAGGAAAAACAACTTCATCATTCTCTCTTTTCCCCTCGGCTCAGAATAAGAGTTTATATTTCACATTTCTGGCAGAAAAAGATTAGAGATCACATTTCACTCTTTTTCCCTCAGAACTGACGAACTCACTATTTTTGAGTTAAATCAAGTTATAAAGTCCGAATTAAGAAATATAAACTTGCATTTGTGACAAAAAAGTCAAACAAAAAACCTGTTGCTTCATACTAGGGTTGGAGTTGGAATTAGGGTTGCCAGATCTGTGTAACAAAACTAGCCTAACTAGGACCCTTTTTGAATTCTGGGGCTTTTAGAGGCAGAAGTCATCATAGTTGAATAATCTTCTATAGTGGTGAACAGAAACTACAGGAAATGTAGAAAAAATCCACAATATTGTTTGTATGACTTTCCAAAAGAGGAAAAAGATGTCTAATTTTCTGTCAGCCTTTAATTTAAAACACAGCAGCCTAGTAACTAGTTTTATATAATTTAATGACAAGGTAAAAGAAACGTAAAAAGCACAATGTTCTAAATGTAAGGTGAATTCAAGTAAATTGGGACACACAGACACACACACGAAAATGTGTCATCACAGTCTGTAAAAAGGGTCCATGTCCAATCAAAAATGGTTCAAAAGTAGTCCAAATGACCCTGTCCCAAATACCAAAATCAAAATATGACACTCCCATATTTGGACTTGGCAGCCCTGCTTGGACTTAATGGTTTATTAAAAAAAAAAAAAAAAAAAGATTCATATAAGCAGAATATTTAAAACACTATGCTAGGATCAGTTAGATGATTTGCACTATAAAAATTGCATCAAAGAACAGCATTATACAGCATCAACCATTTATTAGTTCAATAGCTCCTCGAAAAAATGTTCTTTCTGAGTTACTCATCTCTTCAAGTATTTCTTCTGAAGATACATGCTACATCATCTTGAACCTTTCAACTCATTTAAAAGCGGTCAGATTCTGTTTCCAATATCCTTGTGCCGTCTGCCTCATGTTAAGTGGGGACGCACCGCATGGCATACGTGTGGGACTACACAATTGTCTTTAGGAAAGTCAGCTTTTAATGTCCCGCTAATTAAGGCATAAATCAAAGTCCCTCCATCAGCGGAGCCTAAGAACCGGCCTTCCCCGCGTTCCCGCAAGCCCGTCAGCCTGGGCAACAGCTGCCATGTAATTTGCCCCCCTCTCACCCCAAGAAATCGCTTCAGACGCCATCCATCTGAATACCATTAAGGCCTATATAGAGACCGCTGCCGTGCGTCCACTCTTTGACTTAATTACTTTGACCGCTGCTGCTTCAGTCGGAGTCTCACACGGAGACCATCATCTTGTCATTGATCCAAACACTTATACTCCACCAGGGACCTCTCGGACAAGCTTTGGCCCGCTAAGACAGAGGGGTTTGGGTATCAAGGAGAGCGGGACAATAGCAACAACTGCACGTCTAATTTAGCCCCTTGTTTACTGTCAGGCTGTAACAGGAGCCGCGGGGACAATGTTAGGGAGCACAATGGGATGATGATCAGGGAGCTATTGTTTTTCAGGCTAATTGGGCATCTGAGGTGCGGTCTGGGAAGCACAGGACTGCTAAAAGAGGAGTCTGATACTGTGATAGAAAACCTTACAAGTCCATGGCATTCAGGAGCATCCCTGCGGACTCCTGACCACAGGCGAACAACAAGAGCTTGGAGCCGGTCCGGCAGTTGTCTGTGCTGTCAGAGAGGTTTAAGAGATGGTCCACTTAATCTTTATTGGTATTGCCAATTGAGCTTGTCCAGCGTATGATATGCACAGAAACCTCTGAGGGGATGGACAGGCTGTTTGAACAGAGCCTTGGCCTTTCGCATGGAGAATTACAAGCATCTGCTTCATTACCGTGTGCAAACATGTGTAAACATTTTTACTAATGATAATGCCATTAATCATGTCCAGTTCAAAGTTATTATCAAAAACCATTGAGAAAAGGTTTGCACAATAAAACATTGTCATGTACATCTGAATTAAAATGAACTACAAACTAAAACAAAAACAAAACACTGGCTTCATTTATCATTGACCAATTAGAATGGAAAAGCAATTTGAGTTTCTGGGAAAAAATGCATGTAAAAAATGTACAAGCAGGGTTGATCAAAATAAATGAACACTTACATGAACTAGAAAATTTAAAATTTCTACAATTTAAATTTACTAAAAACTACTAAAGTACAAATTTAATAAAACATATCCATGAAACTCAATTAAGTAAAATTTAAGTTTACTTGATTTAGAAATAAAATAAATAAAATAAAATAAAATAAAATAGATCAAATAAGATCTATCAGGCTTTTGAGGAATGTTTATTTGTTCATCTCTCAATCATGCATTGCATTGATCAAAATACATATCAAAATATATATCAAAATATCATGTTACTAAGATATATTATTGGAATACATAGTGTGAGAACTTATATTTATATACATTTTATATAAGTAATCTGATATACATAAATATCTCACTAATTTACATTTATGTACATTTTATATAAGTATTCTGAAATACATAAATATCTCATTATTTACATTACAAAATATTAGAATGCCCCCTCTTTAATAATTGTTGCTGGATTTACAGAGTTAATTGCTACATTTCCAGATGATAAATATTTTCTAGACAATATTTCATATTATAGCTGGCTATTATAATTTAGAATGGGGTCTTTTGCAAGCATGTCGTCATGTTTAGAGGTTTGTTTCATCAGAAATGTTGATATGAGGTTATCCATCATAGTGATTTTTTTATTTTATGTGATTCATTCTGCGAGGATATTTGTATTTACTGAAGACTTTTAGAAGGTCCTTTTTTTTTCAGATGACATAAGCTGATTTTTAAATTTGCGATATTCATATAAGTGAGTTACTGCTCTAAGAGAATGACAGCTGCTTAGTTATTTGTCCCGGTGGATCGTCTCTCTGTCTGGGAGGTTGAAGAAAGGAGACGCACGGCCTTCACACCCTGGCACATGTTCCACTGACCCCACAGGCTGCTGCATCAATCCCATCCAAAACTCACCCTCCTCAAACCATAATATTTTTCTCCAGAGCAGAGAGGGCAGGCTGGTGGACCCTCACACTCCCCCAGTCTGCTTTAGAGACAGCGACTCCACCTGTCAGAGTTCAAGAGTTAATGCCAAGAGCTTAGAGGTTGTTTCCATAACGACTTGAATGTAACTTTTGCTTTCTCTGCCACACAGGGCTGTTACATGTGTTGAAAATATCAATCAACAGCCTGGAAGCTTGATGTATAACCAGAAAGTGAGAGGATTGATGGCCAGCCAGAACAAACATCATGCTAAGGTTGTGTTAATATAATACACTAAATGGCATTGATTGACTGATGTCCTGTATTTTTTTTTAAACCTTTTATATTTTTTTTTTACTTTTTTGTCTCTTATGTTTCTTAAGCTCACCAAAGCTGTATTTGTCTTATCAAAAATCCAGTAAAAACAATAATTACATGTAACCATGCAACATACAATACAAAATGATTTTTGATGAATATAAATTTCTTATTCTTATTTACAGTCGACATATGTGATAACATTATAAGCATTATTTACTGTCACTTTTTTTAAACCAATTTAATAGCATCACAAGAATAAATATATTCAAATAGAAAACAAATATTTATTTATTTTAATATTTCACAATATTGCAATTAATATGGTATTTTTGATTAAACAAATGCAGGATTGATGAGCATTTATTTAAAAAATATTTAAAAAAATTTAATTATTTACATAGTGTACATAATTATTATGTAGTGTACATAATATTAACATTATGTATAATACTAACAGTTACTTCAGTTCAGTAAGATGAATAAAAAATTATTTAAAAAAAAAAAAAAAACCCTGACATAAAATAAAATTATTATGAATAACGTCAAAGGAAGCTGAAAGCAGACAGAAACTGTAATGTAAAAATCTGTACATTTCAACTTCTTATCTTATTTATACACAAACCACTGGAGGAAATCCTTGGGCTAATGATTTTTTTCACCAAAAGTAAGGTCGAATATGCTACTTTATAGGGTACTAGTCCATATAATAGATATAATCCCAATTTATAATGCGTCTGTAATCTAATTATCATTCATTTTTGGTTGTGATAGTTGACTGGCAACCACACATTGGCCACTGAAGTTTTCAAAGGGGCTGAATTCGGCCGGCAGATTAAATAGATCTACACATAAAACCTATTGTTCACGTGCCAAAGAGATGTTTTTGAAGTACAAATGTGCAAGGCATGTATATGACATTTCAGATGTTATTTTGATCGTGCAAAGCGATGGAGAGACTGTACACAAATAGTCCTGAGGGACCCCTGACGTAGATCTGATAGCAATCAGGCCTGTGGTGGGGAGTTCAATTCCAGTTCTTTAGCTCTGCTTGACCAGGGCCAGGTGCTCAATCACAGCGTCCCCAGTGCGAGCTGCTATCCCCAGAATGCGACTGTGTGGCGTCTGCAGGGTTCCTCTCTCATCTGATCTCAGCACAGCAGCTATAAAGTGGGAGGAGACCGAAGTGACCAAATGCTGCTTGCTCAATTGGCAGTGGTCCACCCCTTTACAAATGGGGGGACAAACAAAGTTCAGAAGTGCACTTTGGGCTTGTGAACCTTGCAGACAAGCACAACAATGATGTCACAGCTCAAATCTTTTTCTCTGAATGGTTTCGAGTCAGACATTATGTCAATGAGAAAGTAATAGTGTTCCAATCTGTAGGCCTGACAGAAACAGTAGGCAAATTGCAAGTTGCAAGTGTTCAGAAAAACTCTTGTAATGTTAAATGGCGCATGGTGTACATCCCACTAACATGGTTCTATGTTTATGTTCACATATACACTCTTAAAAGAGAACTCCACTTCCAGAACAACAACTTACAAATAATTTACTCACCCCCATGTCAGCAAGATGTTCATGTCTTTCTGTCTTCAGTCATAAAGAAATGTAATGTGACTCGGGAAGAACGAGTCGTCTCGGGGAGTGATTTGTTCAGTTGCGCATGCGCAGCTTCATAGGTTCTGTACTGGAATTAGTTCACCTGTTTTGAGTCTTCGGGTTTGAGTCGTTCGTTCATGTTATGGGGCTGTCATGTGATGAACGAATGACTCAAACCCGAAAACTTGTCAGATAAGAGGTGAGGTGAGCTAATCATAGACTAAAGACCCAGGTAAACGATCAATTAATCTTTTCTGCTTCTTATACCATTATAGTTTTGTCTTGTTTGTAGTGTGATCAACGTTTGTGTAAGCAGTAGATGTGTTAGGGAAGTAACATGTAACATTTTAAGTATATTTTGCTAACATGAATGAAATGACTCAAAGGTCCGAGTCGGTAAAATGATCCGAACTTCCCATCACGATTACGAATCATGTGTAAGTTCATTGTCTGTGTCTGAGTATAGCGAAAAACTCCATCTTATTTTCACCTACAACTTGAGAGGAGGACATTGTTGTACCTTTTTGTTTGTAAACAGCGTTTACAAACTTACTTGCACTTTCTTAGTCTTTGCACGTTCGCTTTGTAAACACTGGGTCTGTAGCTCTGCCTACTTTACGCATGACCTATCGACGTGATTCAGCAGTACGTAGCATCGTAAACGCGCATCCCAGACCTTTGCTTTATAAGCTTTTGTGCTTAAAAAGTATTAAAAAATTATTTTCTGAAAAAAAATGACAGATCGTTTTGCTAGATAAGACCCTTCTTCCTTGGCTGGGATAATTTAGAGCCCTTTGAAGCTGCATTTAAACTACATTTTGGAAGTTCAAAATCAGGGCACCAATGAAGTCCATTATATGGAGAAAAATCCTGAAATGCCTTCCTCAAAAACCATAATTTCTTCATGACTGAAGACAGAAAGACATGGACATCTTAGATGACAAGGGGGTGAGTAAATTATTTGTGAATTGCTGTTCTGGAAGTGGAGTTCTCCTTTAAAAATAAAGGTGCTTCACGATGCCATAGAAGAAGATTTTTTGTTTAAATGGTTCCATAAAGAACCTTTAACACCTGAAGAACCTTTCTGTTTCACAAAAGTGGAGAAAGAAGGTTCTTCAGATTATAAAAAGGTAAGAAAGAGATGCTTCTTTAAATAACCTTTGACTGAATGGTTCTTTGTGGAACCTAAAATGATTCTTCTATGGCATCGCTGTGAAGAACCTTTTAAAGCACCTTTATTTTTAGAAGTGTAGTGAAATACAGTTAATATTAGGTAACATCACACAAGCAAGAGTGCTATTTGTTTGTTTGAATCACAGATTATCGGTACAATTGTTATAGCCCAGTTTAATAAGCAAAAATTACATTAATTAAATATTAATACATAGTATTACATAGCATTACACTGTTATATTTTTAATTAAAAATCTCCAAGCAACACAGCAAAATTACTTACACATTGTGTTGTTCCGTTACTGAGTCATTTAAACGAATCGTTTGAATGAATTAATGAATGATTCAGTTGTTTATACAGGCTCAGTGACTCATAAGACTTGTCACAACCTATTGGTGTAACTATGTAACCTGAAAGAGTCACTGAAAAATTTCCACAACTAATACACAAACTGATCTATCTGATAATACTTTAAATTTATATACTTTAATACTTAAAAGAGAAGTCCACTTCCAGAACAACAATTTACAGATAATGTACTATATAGATCTAGTGGATTTCTCCTTTAATGATTTGTTATTCACAAGTAAATGAAGATGCATCAGTTTAAATGTATATTAAAAATGCAATTAGTTGGGTAATTTTTGAGCTGATGAGCTGATGAGTTCTTTACATTCAACTTCCTGAGATTAAATGAGGACATTATATTTGAGTGAATTTCTCTGAGACTGTACATGCCACAGTTTCAAGTCTGCATGTCCTGTACAGAGATACTAAATGTTTGGATGTTTACCACTCCCTCTGCTTGATCTTAAATAATGTCTAATATTAATTTTGTGACACTCTTATGGAAATATGATACTATTTTGTAATTATCATTTAAATCTAATTAGTTTTTAAACTGTGTGTCATAAATCAGCATCTCAGGAAAATGTTATGGGGTTTTAAATCACGTTGATTTCATACATGTCCTCATATGAGGACACCGGGACTAAGCATGTTTATTACGCATTTTGGGAGACACAACAAATTAATAGGGAAAGAAATTATATTTCAGTATTCCTATGAAATATTATATATAATTATGAAAATCTTGTCAATTATTACTCCCATTATTACACTTCTTTTTTTCATTACATGTTGCTCTAAAATCACATTAATATGCAAATTAGATTTAGTTTATAGATACATTGTATATAATGAGTAAACCCGTTTATGGCCATTTTACACACATTTTGCATAAAGAAAAATAGTATATAAAATCATTCTGTTGTAACATAGTTGAGACTAATCTATATACAAAGTTTAGTAAAAAAAAAAAAAAAAAAAAAAATCAGTTGTTTTCCCAGGTCTCAGGTGGTCATGGAATATTTTACAAAATGAAAAAAAAATGTACACAGTTCTGTCATTAACTCATATTCATGGTGAGTATATAAGGATTATTAAGTGAACTACCCCTTTAACGAAAGCTTTTACAATATTTCCAAGTGTATCAACTGCAAACTAAACTAGAAAATATTAAAAGCAAGAACTGAATTGCTTTGTTAAACTTATTTTTTTTAAAGACATACAGAAATGACCCCACAATACATTCCTGCTACTGTTCTGTAATTCTCCCTTTGTGCACAGACTCACAGACAATTAACAGCACCAGGGAAGTCTCTGTAGGCCATGAAATGTTCTCAAACAACTAGTCCCTTAGTGCCATCTACTGGACAAATGTCATAACACACTGAACTGTGCTCACCACAGCATGGCCACTACAGTGGTTTTAGAGAATAGGGCCTCCTTAAACTTGCTCACTAGAAACCGATACCTCAAGCTGTTCTTAATAGGATTAAAGTCCGCGCCGATGGACCCATTTGTCATCACGACACACAGGCTGCGCCATTTGGCCTCGCTCTTTCATTCACGTCTGGCCTGTTCACTGGAGTGTGTCCTCTGTTATGGAAAAAGACTAATTGGCCTACTTATGGCCCACAGAGTAAGTCTGTCATTCAGTGGCCATTGGGAAGTAGAGACCCACTCTGTTGGCCATCTTCAGCTGCTCAGAGCTGGACTCTAGGGCTTTGTTCAGACAGGCAACAACGATCAGACTCAAATCTGTATAGCTCTTTGCTCTCTAAACACCAAATGTAATATAAAATAATATATAATATAATAATATATTATAATATAACAAATATGCCTATAGACCAATTTTGAGTAAGTGTCACAGTGACGTCATTTGCAGCTGCGCGCGCTTAGTGGTTGCAGAAAAACACTGGTAACAAGTGGAGGTAAACGGGTAAAATCCATGGAATAAGAGAGAAAAAATATATTTTTCTGCCTTTTGATGTCAAAATCAGAATGCAAATATTTTTTTTATAGAATACTGTAGTCAAAGACGCCCTTTAAAGCTAAACACAGACTTACGTACTATGAATGAAAATGACAAGTTGTTTTTTTCCTCTAGAGTTGTGGGATATAATCTCGGAACTGCGAAAATAAAGTCAGAATTTTGAAATATAAAATCAAATTGACCTTTTTTCATTCTTTTATTCCATGGCTCCATAGACTGCCACTTGAACCGCCCACAAAAAACGTCATCCCTGTTTCGGATCTGTAAGACTATCTTACGTCAGTTTTGTTGAATAACAGTGCTTATCGCTGGGTGACAAGCTCTTGTAATATGTGAATAACATTTTGAAAATTACATCTAATCAATATAATCTATACTCTTTCTAAATTTAACTATTTTGTACCATATTCTCTAGCCGTTAAGGCTATCTCAAACAGATAATAGGTCTATATACACTTTCAAAAATGTGAAATATTTATGATTATGGTTTTCTTAGGATGTCTCTTATCCTCAGCAAGGCGGGTTGGAGATGGACAGGACCCCCCAAAAATATCATGTGTATTGTAAATAATATAATGGAAACATAATTAAAATAATTGTGTAAGTAGTAAAACTATATAAACGCAAAAAAAAAAAAAAAAAAAAAAAAAAGCGATTTAAAGGGGTCATCAGATGCCTATTTTCCACAAGTTGATATGATTCTTTAGGGTCTTAATGAAAAGTCTCTAATATACTTTGATTAAAAATTCTCAATGGTTTTGTAAAACAACACCCTTTTTACCTTGCCAAAATCAGCTCTGGAAAAGTCATCTCATCCTCTCTTCTCTCTGTGGAAAGACGGTCTTGTTTACATTACCCGCATTTAGCCACGTTTAGCCGCTAAACTTCCTAACTACCACGTTATAAGGAAAGGCGATCGCAAAGATTCATAAAAAAACGCTTATACTTACTTCTGCTGTAAGTGAAGCTGGATCATGATTTGCGCGAACATAGACGGATATATGTAGATTGGGAGGTGCATTCCCTTCACAAACAAACGTAATCTACTGCATCTTCAGCGGCTCAGATGTCGGGAGTAAATGACGACCACTATGTTCATTATTACATCCAGCAACACAGCACCTTAATCGCTTAATCGGAGATATTCTTGTCTAACTTACATCCCTGCTCTGGCATCAAAACATGGAAAGTTACTGGACTGTGACAGCTGGTCTAAGGTAAGAGCTTATGTCAGTCAACTACCGTGGGAGTGGCCTCTGTCGGTGTGAGAAGGGCTCGATTTGAAAAAGAGGATATTATTTTTACAGATTAATTAAAAACCACTGCATGGATTTTTATCATTATAGGGTAGATTTGTACATACACTGCCAACACACATTACTGTTCAAACAACATTAAAAAGTGAACTTAGCATCCGATGACCCCTTTAAGTTCAGAAATGTTTTGAGTCCCCCCTCCCTTGCCTCACAGTGGTTTGGGCCATTGCCTGCTTTCCCCCTTCACCGATACACACACACGAGTCCGGTGGGAGAGAGCAAAGTTCTTCAGTAGTTATGTGTAAGTACTTTAGGTTGTCGAGACTATTTTATTCACTTTATACATGGGGTGAAGTGATTATGATGATAAATTAGTCATGACAAAAAATAATGATATCCGATGTATTTTTCTATGAGCGATTATAAGGTTACCAAGCTTGGCTTGTTTAATACCATAGCTTGTCACCCACTATAACTAACATGGCGATAGGCCTGTGTGTGAACTGATATTAGGCTAATATTGTAGACCTACCGATGTGTTGGGTTTTGATCAGTATGATGTTAATAAGCAAACCCATGGTTCTTGCTAGGGTTTAATAATTAAGTAAGAAATGTTCACAGTCCCAGACAAAACCTAAAATACTATGTGGATGATGCAAAATAACTGAATAATTATAATATGACCGCGTGGTGAACCTATGAACCAAACTTATATTTAAAGACTCCATGCTATGTACACATGCTGTGTACACATATTGATATGATAGTATAGATATGTATATAGATCTATCTGTGACGAGCTGAAATGAGGGAGGAAGCAAATGCAGGTGAAATGGAGGTTTATTGAGAAACAGAATGTGAACAAAAGTCTGATGGTGAAGTCTCTCGGCTGGGTGAGGCAGGGGTTAGATGGCAGGCGGTGAAGTGGCATGAGTCCCGTGGTGGTTGAAGTCCAGGTGGTGCAGACACGAAGACACGACGAAATCCAACATGAAATGATCCCAACTGCAGACTGACACACACGAAGACAGAACCAACACCGCGACATCCAGTAGAACTATCGGACGAGGGGAGAGAGAATGAGGTGAGTATTTATAGGCTGAGATAATGGGAAACACCTGTGCCGGACTGATTGGCAGCTCAGCTGAGCGAGCACACGATCACATGACAAACCAACAGATCACGAGACGTGAGAACACGGCATATCTGTGAACCGTGACAGCACCCCCTCCCCTAGGAACGTCCCATGACGTTCCCAGAGCCCCTTACCTGTTGATTGTAATCATCAATAAGAGAGTGATCCAGGATGTCCCTGGCAGGTACCCAACTTCTCTCCTCCGGACCGTAACCTTCCCAGTCCACCAAGTACTGGTATCCGCGTCCCCTCCGCCTAGAGTCCAGAATGCGATTGACCGAATAGGTGGTTTCCCTGTCTACGAGTCGCGGCGGTGGGGGAACCGGGGCTGGCGGATTAATACGTGCGAAAAACACGGGTTTAATTTTGGAAACATGGAAGACGGGATGGATCCTCCTGTATACTGGAGGAAGTTTGAGGCAGACTGCCACCGGACTAATGATCTTGGTGACAGGAAATGGGCCAATGAATTTAGGAGCAAGTTTATTCGACACGGATCGGAGCGGAATGTTCTTGGTAGAAAGCCACACTTTAGAGCCGACGACGTATACGGGAGGCCTCGACCGGTGGCGATCAGCTTTGGCCTTGGTGCGTGCTCCCACTTGGAGTAGAGTCTTGCGGGCTCTAGTCCAAGTGCGATGACACCTCTGAACAAAGGCGTGGGCAGAGGGGACCGCGACTTCGGATTTCAGACTAGGAAAAATTGGTGGCTGGTACCCTAAACTACATTCAAATGGTGATAGGCCCGTAGATGATACTGGTAATGAATTGTGGGCATACTCCACCATTGAGAGTTGTGGGCTCCAGGAGGAAGGATTTCTGGTGACCATACATCGCAACGTTCTCTCCAAATCTTGGTTGGCTCTCTCAGTTTGACCATTGGTCTGAGGGTGGAATCCTGAAGAGAGACTAACAGTTGCCCCTAATAATTTACAGAATTCCTGCCAAAATTTGGACACAAATTGGGGTCCCCTGTCGGAGACCACGTCCGTCGGGAGGCCATGTAACCGAAAAACGTGGTCAACGACAGTCACCGCTGTCTCCTTGGCTGAGGGTAATTTGGGCAAGGGAATAAAGTGGGCCGCCTTCGAGAATCGGTCCACCATGGTTAAAACTACCGTGTTGCCCTGGGAGGGCGGTGACAAAATCTAGCGCGATGTGGGACCAGGGTCTCGAAGGGACCGGCAGCGGTTGAAGGAGCCCATCAGGGGGTCTGTTAGAAGTCTTACCAATGGCACAAATTGAGCAAGCCAAGACAAAACTGCGAACGTCACGAGCCATGAGAGGCCACCAAAATCGTTGCTTAACCACATGTAAGGTTCGATTAACTCCTGGGTGACAAGCCACATTAGAACAATGTCCCCACTGAATAACCTCGGACCGTAATTCCTCTGGCACAAATAAGCGGTTCGGTGGACAAGCGACCGGAGGCGTTACCCCTTCTAAGGCTGTTTTAACCCTCGTTTCGACCTCCCATGTGAGAGTTGAAACGATAAGCGTCTCTGGAAAAATGCTCTCGGGAGTGGACGGGCGATCGGAATGGTCAAAAATTCGCGATAAAGAATCGGGTTTGACATTTTTGGAACCCGGGCGGTACGAAAGTGTAAAGTTAAAACGTCCGAAAAACAATGCCCACCGAGCCTGCCTAGAGTTCAATCTTTTAGCAGTTCTGATGTATTCGAGGTTTTTATGATCGGTCCATACAATGAAAGGTACCCCCGACCCCTCTAACCAGTGATGCCATTCTTCCAATGCCAACTTGACTGCCAACAACTCTCGATTACCAATATCATAATTTGACTCTGCAGGTGACAGACGATGAGAGTAAAACGCGCAGGGATGCATTTTGTCGTCCGTGGCCGAACGTTGGGACAGAACTGCTCCTACCCCCACCTCTGACGCGTCAACCTCCACCACGAACTGACGTGATGGATCAGGGGTCACTAGAATGGGGGCCGAAACAAAGCGGCTCTTTAGTTTGGCAAACGCAGCTTCCGCTGCGTCTGACCACCTGAACGTAGTTCTGGGGGAGGTCAAGGCGGTCAGGGGTGAGGCTAGTTGGCTGAAATTGCGAACAAAGCGCCGATAGAAATTGGCAAACCCCAGAAACCTCTGTAGGGCCTTACGGGAATCTGGAGTTGGCCAATCCACCACAGCCTTAACTTTCTCTGGATCCACACGAACTCCCTCAGCCGACAAGATGTACCCTAAAAAAGGAACAGACTGTGCATGAAAAACGCATTTCTCCGCCTTGACAAAAAGCCCATTCTCTAGCAGCCTCTGGAGCACTCGCCGAACGTGCTGCACATGTTCCTGGAGAGATGAGGAAAAAATCAATATGTCATCCAGGTAGACATATATGAACTGATCGACCATGTCTCGCAGCACGTCATTGACGAGTGCCTGAAAGACCCCTGGGGAGTTGGACAAACCGAAGGGCATGACCAAGTATTCAAAGTGCCCCCTGGGGGTATTAAAGGCGGTCTTCCATTCATCTCCCCTCCTGATGCGGACCAAATGATATGCATTTCTTAAGTCCAATTTAGTGAAGACTGATGCTCCCTGCAACCTCTCGAAAGCTGAAGATATCAACGGCAAAGGATAGGTATTCTTTACCGTGATATTATTCAGCCCTCGGTAATCAATGCAAGGTCGCAGAGATCCGTCCTTCTTCCCCACAAAAAAGAACCCCGCCCCCACTGGAGAAGAGGAGGGTCGAATGAACCCGGCTGCTAGAGAATCAGAAATGTATTTCTCCATAGCCTCTCTCTCAGGAATGGAGAGCGAATATAATTTGCCCTTAGGCGGAGACGTACCTGGCAATAACTCTATCGCACAGTCATAGGGACGATGAGGAGGAAGAGAAGCAGCCCGAGACCTACTGAACACTTCCTTCAGGTCGAGATACTCTACGGGCACGTTACACAGATCCACCGCCTTCTCCTGAAACATAGAAGTAGAAACCGAGGGACAAGCAGACACAAGACAAGACTCATGACATTTAATGCTCCACTCAGACACAGACTTAAGCTGCCAATCAATCCGGGGATTGTGCTTGACTAGCCACGGGTGTCCCAAAACAACGGGTGCATGAGGGGAGTCCAAAATGTAAAAGGGTATACTCTCACTGTGGTTGCCAGATACAGTGAGAGTGATGGGATCTGTGGTGAGAGTGATCTTGGGTAGAGTCTGGCCATTGAGTGCGGAGACGGCGATGGTACTGGTGAGGGGAGAGAGGGGAACATGATTACGGAGTGCAAAACTGTAGTCCATAAAGTTACCTTCAGCCCCAGAGTCCAGAAGTGCAGTGCAGTGATGATCGTAATTCTGCCATCTTAACCTAACCGGGAGGAGCGTGGAGGTCGAGCTGGATGAGGTCTTCTTAGCGGAGATCCCACCCGACAGTAGCCTCAAATTTACTGTCGGGCTGGCCCTTTTACCGGGCAGTTAAATGCAAAATGTCCTCCAGCACCACAGTACAGGCAAAGACCTGGACCTCCGCCTCTCCTTCTCCTCCCGAGAAAGCCGAGCTCGACCCACCTGCATGGGCTCGTGTTCGTCGTACTGGCTGATCGCGTCGCGGCCGCTGGCTCGAGGTGGAACTCCCTCCCCAGGGGGAAGCCGAGCGGATAATCCCCGCCGCTCGGCTCGGGAGAGACGAGAGTCTACCCGCAAAGCAAGGTCTATGAGTCCGTTGAGGTCGGCGGGTAGATCCAGGGCGTAGATCTCCTTTTGGACGTGATCAGCCAACCCATGCAGGAACCTATCCCACTGCGCCTCCTCGTTCCATTGGCACTCTGCCGCCAGGGTGCGAAACTCGATAGAATAATCTGAGACGGATCTCTCCCCCTGTCGGAGATCCATCAATGTCCATCAATTGTGCCTCGTTCGCGGCTCTCTCCGCCGAGATGAAGAGGGTGTTTGACCGCGCGGCTTCAGGAAGGGAGGCCGCGCGGTCAAACACCCTCTTCATCTCGGCGGAGAGAGCCGCGAACGAGGCACAACAGGGATCTTGATTTTCCCACACCGCCGTACCCCAAAGTGCCGCCCTCCCCGTCAATAGGGTGAGCACGAACGCCACCTTGCTCTCCTCACTAAGGAACGTGCGCGGTTGGAGAGCGAAATGCATAGAGCATTTAGTGAGGAAAGCTCTGCAGAAATTCGGCTCACCGCTACAGACCTCCGGCGGGGGAAGGCGGGGCTCAGGTTGAGGAGCCGCGGCAGATGATCCGACCGCAGCGAGAGGGGCGGGCGGCGTGGGTGGCGTGACTGGCGCAGCGGGAAGTTGCAGCTGTTGCATTCGCTGGGTCAGCTCGGACACCTGCCCCACAAGAGCATGGATCGCGGAACCAACATCGCTCATGCACTTCTCCTGTTTCTCCAGCCAAGAGATGCAGTCCTGAACGTAATCCTCCAGAGTGGGTTGTGGGGTGCCTGCTGCTTCCATGATTGGTCCGATAGTTCTGTGACGAGCTGAAATGAGGGAGGAAGCAAATGCAGGTGAAATGGAGGTTTATTGAGAAACAGAATGTGAACAAAAGTCTGATGGTGAAGTCTCTCGGCTGGGTGAGGCAGGGGTTAGATGGCAGGCGGTGAAGTGGCGTGAGTCCCGTGGTGGTTGAAGTCCAGGTGGTGCAGACACGAAGACACGACGAAATCCCACATGAAATGATCCCAACTGCAGACTGACACACACGAAGACAGAACCAACACCGCGACATCCAGTAGAACTATCGGACGAGGGGAGAGAGAATGAGGTGAGTATTTATAGGCTGAGATAATGGGAAACACCTGTGCCGGACTGACTGGCAGCTCAGCTGAGCGAGCACACGATCACATGACAAACCAACAGATCACGAGACGTGAGAACACAGCAGATCTGTGAACCGTGGCACTATCCTTACAAGTACAATTTTGGCTGTATTATTTATGTCCCCTTCAAAAATTGCTCTTGGGAATTTTTATGTTTATTGACTCCCTAATGTTAGATGAAATTTACGCCCTTGTAAGTACAGTAAACGGTATATTGTGAAATATTATTGCAATTTCAAATATCTGTTTTTTACTAGAATATATTTTCAAATCTTGTTTATTCTTGCAATGGCAAAACTGAATTTTCAGCATCATTACTCCAGTGTCACATGATCCTTCAAAAATCATTCTAATACGCTAATTTGCTGTTCAGTTATCAATTATTACATAATTATTAATAACATATATTATTTATCAGCAGTTATTGCTGCTTATTTATTTATTTATTTATTTAATTAGTTATGTATTATTTATTTATTTATTTATTTATCATTTGTGTGTGTGTTTTTGTGGAAACCATGATGCTTTTTTTCCTTTGATCAATAGAAAGTTCAAAAGAAAAGCATATACATAAATAGAAATCTTTCATGAACTGACAAACAACTGGAGTAATAAATTCAGCTTTGCATCCCAGCAATAAATTGCATTCAAATAGGAACCAGTTATTTTAAATTAATAATATTTACTGCATTTTTGATCAAATAAATGTAACCTTGAGCAAAAGGGACTTTTGAAAGAAAAAGATAGGGAAAGAAAAAGATAGATAGATAGCGTATGTGTGTGTGTTTCCACATTACAATGGAGCTGTGGAAAGATTTTAAATAGAACATTTATACACATTACAAATAACTGTGCATAATAAATCTCTTTAAGCAGAACAGACAAACAAAACTGCATTATTCAGAAATATACAAGTGAAATACAAGTCATGACTTTGAAACTAATGTTAAGGGTGTATGCTATTCTATTTTTCTTGCTTCAACTGCTGTGAATTACTTTGAGAGTAAAGCATCAACCGCAAAGCACAAACAAGGTTACTTTGAGGAATAAAGCTTGTACACCAGTGAGAAGCAAATGAATTTGGTCATGAAGACGTGATCATTAGTGTATCACATAATATGGCAGTAATCTCATCTGCGCACTGTTCAGTGAACACATATAATTACTATCAACAGATGTGCAGCATTTGCACCTGAGTAGCTTAATTAGAAATTTACACCGCCTGCACTGGCAAATACGCTATTATAGACTAATATATTTATATTTCCTTGCTTCAGTGCATTCATTTAAACCCGAGAGCATAAATGCAATTAAGGTATTGTAAGGACTTTGTAAACAAAATTGCACAAACTTTTCTGTGAGTGTTATGAGCACAAAGACACTTTTTGGAGCAACCTACCATTATTATTTCTTATTATGTCTCCCTTATGATAACTAAGAAATAAAGGAAACTTATGTAAAATCTATTTTTGCTTTATGATGTAATACAAGAGTAACCTCTTGCACATTATATTCAACTTAACGCCTAAAATCTTTCTGGAAAAACAAGACAAAATGAGCAAAATTAAACAGGGGTTGCATAAATTTGTCAGAGATTTCTACTTGTCGTTGCAACACAGCCAACTCCATCTACAGCTGTTCTGTTTTGTTTTAGACATGTAGAGATGAGAAGCATATTACAGGTTTGTTGAACAGGAACAGCCTGACTGATCTTTTGGAGAATCATGGCAGATTTATCTTCAGCACAGAAAGAAGCAGGAGATAGAAGTGCTGTTGGGTTCAAAGAGATTTCACTGAAACGTCTTGTAGGGTGACGCTGAAGCCAGCAGAAGTACTACAGTCAGAAAATAATAAGATTGTCTCCGCTTCTGTGTTTTTCTGGAGCTGTTTTCTATGGTTATGACGAATACAAAGCAATGGTAATAATAACCTCCTATCAAGGATACAATGTTCCAAGGAAGATAGGCTATTTTAAACTAGTGGGCCTTGAAGTGAAAGTTGAAGGAATAGTTCACCTAAAAATGAACTGTCATCATTTACTGTCATTATGTGTACATTTTCTCCAACATATGGTGACATACAAAGACACATGATCACATGTTGAAGCTCAAGGGCAAAGTTCCTGTTTTTGTAACAAAAAAAAAAAAAATCAAAATGTTACTGATCCTAACGTAACAGATGATGTTACATTAATGTATTGCTGAAAATAATTTAAATGTAAGGGAATAAGAATGAGGAAAGACATAATGAAGTGTCAGCAATCAGTTTTACTAAAACTAAGCTGAATAGTTGGTTTAGAAGGTCACAGTTAGTCAATTGTACAAAAGGTTATGCTTAAAGGATAGCTACACTAAATAGTCAACAAAAATTAAACTAACCTTGTTGAAAAAAAAAGGCCTATGCTGGCTGGATCGTAGCTGGTTTAAGCTGGGTGTATCTGGTGTTTACCTGGTTTTAGCTGGTTTGTCTCCCAGGCTGATCAAACCCTGCTGAAAAAAGAAAAAAATAAATAAATAAAAAATAGCCTAAGCTGGTTGGCTGGTTTAAAGGGGTCATCGGATGCCCATTTTCCACAAGTTGATATGATTCTGTAGAAATTAAAATTCTCCATGGTAGTGTAAAATTAAAATGTAAAAATTAAAATGTAAAAATTCTCCATGGTAGTGTAAAATAACACCCTTTTTACCATGTCAAAATAAGCTCTGCAAAAATCATCCCATTCTGATGGATTGTTCCTTCAAATGCAAATGAGCTCTGCTCACCCCTCTTTGTGGAGTGACGAGCCTGTTTACTTTAGCCGCATTTAGAACGTTTAGCCGCGAAACTTGCTAACTAGCACGTTATCAGGAAAGATGATTGCAGAGATTCATAAACAACCCTTATGCTCACTTCTGCTGTAGGTGAAGCTGGATCACAAATGATTTGCATGAATATAGACGCATTTATGTAGATCAGGAGGCGTATTCCCTTCACAAACAAACGTAACCCACTGCATCTTCAGCGACTCAGATGTTGGGAGTAAATAACGACCACTATGTTCATTATGATATCCAGCAACACAACACCTCAATTGGAGATATTCTTGTCTAATTTACATCCCTGCTCCGGCATTGAAACAATGGAGGTCGGACTAGGGCGCGTCTGAGGTAAGAGGCTCATGTCAATCAACTATCGTGGGAGCGGCATCACACCGACAGGCATCTGAGAACGGCTCGATTTGAAAAAGGGGATATTATTTTTACAGATTAATTAAAAACCACTGCATGGATTTTTATCATTATAGGGTAGATGTGTACATGTAAAAGTGAACTTTGCATCTGATGACCCCTTTAAGCTGGTTATCCAGCCTGGTCTTAGCTAGACATAACTGGTTGGCAGGCTGGTTTTAGAGGGGTTTTGGCCACTTCCTTAGCTGGTCAGGCTGGAAAACCAGCTGACAGACCTGCTAAAACTGGCCACTTCCAGCTTAAACCAACAAAGACCAGCCAACCAGCTTAGGCTGGTTTTAGCGTTTTTGTTTGTTTGTTTGTTTGTTTTTTCAGCAGGGACCCTGTTGAGAAAAACAGCATATTCTGGTTAAGTGGGTGCTGATGTTGGGATGCTGGTTTTATCTGGTCCTTAGCTGTTTTATGCTGGCTCTTTGCTGGTCCTTAGCTGGTTTAAGCCGGTCCTGGACCAGCACATGACCAACTAAGGACCGCCATAAACCAGCAAAGGACCAGCATAAACCAGCATCCCAGCGTAAAAGGCTACCTAAACAAGGGAGGACCAGTTAAGTAACTAAGAAGAAAAGACTAGGAAATTTATAAAAAGACACTGTAGTATTAAACGTTAAATGCTTGTATTAGTTCATTAACGAGATGAGTGATTGTTTATCCCGTGTTAGCATATGCTTGCTTTATTAACTTGTCTCAGTGAACAAATGGGCGCTATTTACCGGTTTGTTTAGTTTAGGCATTTCATTAATTGCTGCAAATTTATTTAAATTAAAAAGAATAGGGAACATCAAACGCAGAAACACAGCTGTTCCCCACAAGCCATTGTAATTACAAACCGTATCACATATCCCTGCAAGGTGCCGGAAGACAACAACGCAGTTCCTTCAGTCGCCAACAGATGACGCTAGAAGCACGTGAGCGCGCCTGGTGTGGGTTGCATTAGGTCCTTATTTAGTCTTCTGACAGCATGTATTCACCAGTTCAACGGGGAAGAGAATCAAGTAGAAGAGAATGAGACGACGGAGGAAGAGAGATATGTTAAACTAACAAGATGTATCAGTCATCTGCGAGATTTTTTGAAGGTTACTTATTCAAAGATTTGTCATTTTTCTTGTCACACTCCTGAATGGTTCATCAATGCTGCGCACTTAACAAACAAATACCTCATTTTCACATGAAATGATGGCTTTCTCATAAATCACTGCGGATATTAATTTGCATAAGACTCTAAAGTACTGCGTGTACATTGGCATTGTTGGATTTATAAGCGTTTAAAGCTGCCGCTTAATGCTTTCAGCAGCAAAGATGGATTTGTTTGTCTTGGTTATAGGATGAAGGAAGTGCTGCGTTTGTAGAAAATTGTTTATTCAATCCAAGTGCCTCTTTTACGGCATGCTTTCACGATAAAAGACAGAATGAGAGAGAACGAAAAGGGAAAGGAAACAGACAGAGGAAAGAAAGAAATGCTTAAGAAAACATTTCTGCACAGAGCCGTGTCAGGCGCGACAGGCCTCGGTGGTTATTTGCTGCGAAACAAGGCGTGTTTTGTTTAGTGATTCCTCCGTCTCTTATTGGATATGCACCGCGGAGGTACAATGAGCTGCAGCCTTCACTTTCTGATTGAAAGGAATTCTTTTCTGCACTTTTCAATTACTGTGCTTGCTGCTCTGAGACAGAGCCGAACGCCACCGGCCCGCTTCTCCCTCCCCTCGCCCGCCTGCTGCGCCGAGGCGAGGCTGGCAGAGAGGACGGAATAAAGGAATTCGTCCTACAGAGACTGAATGAGAGATGTCATGCTAAATATTTTCCCAGACATCACGCTAATGAGGAGAAAGGATTGATATGGTGCTGTCCTACTGTGTAGGTGTTTGTCATATGGAGCGTACTTATTATATGGCTCTCTGGAATACTTGCTTCTGCTGGTCCAATATATGTCTCGCCTAAGCGCAACAGTCGGGTTCTGGAACCATTACAGAAAATAAGTTTATTCAAGTGTGCTGTTAGTATCGTTCTTTTAAACTTAAAATAGGAAAGTATACTTTTAGTCTACTTTTTATATACTTCTCAAAAATGTCCACTTTTAATATAGTTGCAGTACAAACTAAAAACTTAGACGTGAACTAGTTGTGTACTCAAAGTTTACTACTGTTAAACTTGAAGTATACTTAAAAGTATACTTTTATATACTAAAAAGTGGGCCAATTTAGTCCCAAGGAGTATTGAAATAGTACACTTACAAGTATACTACTAGTACACTGATATCTGTATACTTCCTACATACTTGCAAATTATACTTACTTTAGTATAGTAATAAAATAAACTTGGCGTATACTACTTTTTGGTAAGGGAAGTAAAAACCTTAGTTTTCTCCATAGGGAAATTGATTTTTAAAGATAACTCTGTAAAGACAGGTCTGTTGAGAGTTCCAAGGCTGTTAATTGATGGTACATGCTTTTGTTAAACCCATCTGATATCTTATTAAAATAACCATGTTTAACAGCGGAATTCATGTGAATGGTATTACACATAATGTTGTGCAGAAAATTCCACCAATCAGAGGCTTGCGCCAGCACATCAAGCCTGAAGAGCTCCTTAAGCACTACAAATTATGCAATCTAGTCAGTCTCCCTGTGCTCTTAAAATACTTAAATATTTGTATATGCATATTTTGCATAAATGTACTTATATTGTTTTTCTCCATCACTTTTAATTCAATTATCTTTTGCAGTGTTTCATGTTATTCTTTTCCTCATTAAAGGTGCACTAAACAATGTTTGAAAAACACTTTTGACCAGTGTCGAACCGAGTCCCAAAACACACTTGTAGCCAATCAGCAGTAAGGGGCGTGTCTTGTAAGGAAGAGAGAAGAGAGCGCTCAATCTGAGTGCACAGGACAGATATTAGCAGATTGAGTATAGATAGAGAGAAATGGAAGAAAAAAAAAGAGGAAAATATCGAAGGAATAAAACGATCACGCAAGAGGTGGGACCCGCGTAAATATTGGAACAGCTTTCCAGTGGTGGAGAGAACTCAAGGAGCGAGAAGGCCATCGATGGATTGGACACCAAGGTTGCGTTGTGTTTTTTTTTTTTTTTTTATAGGTTCGTAATGTTAATTTTGCATTGTGTCACACAACTTATCTGTGTTGGCTTTTGTTTGAAGCTTGTGTGTCATCTTCACTTGCTTCCATGATCGTCTTAGCTGGCCTGGGAAATAGCTGTTTTTAGCTAGTCTCCCAGCCTGGTCAGGCTGGTTTTAGCTGGTTGTTCCAGCTGGTGTCCCAGCCTGACCAGCTAAGGAAGTGGCCAAAACCCCTCTAAAACCAGCCTGCTGACCAGCTAAGACCAGGCTGGATGACCAGCTAAAACCAGCCAACCAGCTTAGGCTGGTTTTAACAGTTTTTTTTAGCAGGGTTGCTAAGGTTCAGTTCCAGAATTAAATCACTGACGTTGCTCTCACATATATTTTTTGTCCCGTCCAATGCTTTGGTTATCACTGTGTCAGTCACTGCTATTTCGAGAACGAATCCAGCATAAATATGCAGATGTCATCCTGGAACGTTTCAAATTCTGAATGGATTATAGCCTAGGAAGTGCGCAATGCTCGCTCCCTTTATTATCACTTAAAAGCGTCACTCATCTCAGTTCATCACGATCTCACATAGTTCTGTAATAATCAATGAAACTCTCTAAACTACACAACGAATGTGTTATTTACATCGCGTCTGCGCTTAGTCATTAGATGATTCACGAGCGTGCAAAACTGCACTTGGAAAAAAAAACCTTTCTGATTGGCCATTGCGTTCAAGAAATCAGCAGGTAAGTCTGTGATTGGCTACATTGCTGAACACTGCGAAAACATGTTCAATAGTTTGACAGATCTTCAGTTGCTTTTGCTTTCATTTAAGGGTATTTATCACCGTTTAGTTCCTCCATACAACCAGGCTTGAGTTTGGCTAACTACTCCAATGTAGCGTGGCTGACAACGAGGATGACTAACCATGTTGGGGGGCAACTGCCCCCACCCCCAATGTCCTCCACGATGCAAGGGTTGTGTATGTACATGTGGGGTGGAGATATCAAAATAGGGGCGAGTGTTTTCAGATATAAACATAGTTTGGCTAAAATTGCTTAGAGCATGTTTAAAGCCAAAACACAGTATTGTACCTTGTTTTTTTATTTACTGTGTTTTTAATATTATTACTGTATATTGTAGGCGAAGAACAGTACGTGAAGATTCATAGTATTCATAAAACAGTAGTTGTTGGAAGTACATGGAAGACCTGTTACTGGTGAGATTCTGCAGTGTGAATCTGATGGACATATTTCTGTCCCATGAGGCCATGGGAGACAAGTTGTGAATGACAGTAAAATGATGCAACTGGGTGCTCCCTTTAGAGTCTCATTACAATTCCTACATGTTATGATATATGCAGTTTTAACTTAATTGAGCATTAATGTCTGTTTATATAGTAAAGCATAGACACCTGATTAGCCTGATAGTTTTTTTTTTTTTTTTTTTTTCACATCCACGTTTTATTTGATAGGCAACCATGAAATAAGTGGGATAATGTGAAGGCAATGTTTCTGTCACAATGTAACCTCAGTGGTTATGTGACTTGACAAGGTGATATTGATATTGATGAGAGTGTTCTCTGTGAAATGGTGCTCCAGTCTGCTGCTCCACTCGAGACTGTTCGATTGTAGAGAAACAGGTGGACCTCAGAAGTATAAATGGGCTTCTCTCTGTACAATAACACACACGAGGCTTAGCTGACTGGTCAATGAATGTACGAATAAAAGTGATTTCAGACCCCAGATGGAAGTCCCCTCTGTCTCCTCACCAGTATCACTGACGGCAAACTGCCATTTTCCACAGATTGTGTGTGATTATGCATGTGTCTCTTCTCCATGGCAGGTCCTCACAAATTTTCATCTAGAGGGAATGAGTTTCCAGCTTTATCCTGCTCCAGAAAGTTTCCTCCAAAGTTTCCTGGGGCCCAAATGTGACACCCGGTAAGCATCTGAGAAATAATTTATGAAATAAAGAAATTAACTAAGAAATCAAATATAAGTGTGAATTTTAATATATTAAGTAAATTCAATATTTGATAAAAACAATCAAGCAAAGCTTATCTGTATCTCTCCTTTTTGTATAGTTGATAAACTTGATATTATGTGCTTATTTTGGAGTTTCAGGAGATTTGACACCACAAACCAAAGGCTTTGGCAAATCTAGTGATTTTTTTTTTTTTTACAAAGTGCTCATTGCAACTTTTTTTTTAATAGCGAACTGATAAGAAACCCTGCTTAATACTGGAGGTTGTGTTAGCCAATTAGATTAGAGATTGTCAGTCAAGAAAGTTCTCAACACAATATGCAACAGCCGGTCGGTGAACAGAATGTTTTGGTTGCCCATGAATGTGCCAGCTGAGGCAGTGACTAGCAACGACCCCGAGGGAGCAAATAAAAGACACAAAACTCAAAAAGGCATGAAGTTCCTCAAAAGAAATGAGAAATATGTCTCTAATGAACTTCCAAAAAGCACTGCTAGGATGACTTTTGGTCTTGACATGGTTTAACTTTGCTTTTTAGCTTTATTTCCTGAGGTATTGTGCCAGTTCCTCAAGATGCCTTTAGCGACAGAGGATATCAAGCTGGTGCTCTTCCTTTTATAGTCCTACTCTCTCACCAAGACCATAATACTGTAATTTAAAGCTCTCCGGTGAAGTGGTACACATCCCACACCTTGGCTTCCTCGCTCTGGATTTCAGCCATATGGATGGAGGATTGTACGTGGGCCTCTAAACGCACACATTTATAGATTTCAATTTCTGCTACAGTCCTTCAAGAGTCAAAGGTGCCTCCATAAGCCCTTAAATCAGGGATGGCGGAGAGGATGGGAGCAGCTGTAGACGTCTAATGCCGCTCGGAGGGGACGTTCAGTGACAGACTCCAGACTGCTCTCACTCCGTTGAGCTTCGGACTCTGAGATATAATTATGACAATCTGCCATCTGCTTTGAGCCAGGCTGAAGCCTGCCTGAGACGGCACAGTATGACACAGAGGAATAGGGTCTCTAAGTGAAGGACCGTTTAGCACTCCATCAAAGAAAGCTGGCAGTAGTATAACGGTGAGATCAGGCAACACGGGTGAACACGCAGTCGAGGTCTCACAATAGAGGCCAGAGCAAGGTATTGAAGATGATTAGGAGCTCTGTTGCTGAATGGTTTGTGTCAGCTCACATGTCAGGCAAAGTTTGATACCAAAACGACTATGATACAGATCGACAAGCTACCCATTTAACGGATGGATTTCTAAATAAAACAGAGTGTTCAGTGAGAACAAGACTTGATTTTATCCATCAGCAATCAATTAATCATTATAAGTAGGATAGGATTCACGATTTTGTTGCAAACTTTATGTCTTTTCAAATGCAGGACAAGTTACTGAATTTTGATAAAAGATTATGGAGACAATTTGGGGGAAAATATATACATATATATATATATATATATATATATATATATACACTACCGTTCAAAAGTTTGGGGTCAGTAAGACTTGTAATAGTCTTTAAAGAAGTCTCTTATGCTCATTATGCTCATCTCTTATGCTCAAGGCTGCATTTATTTGATTAAAAATATAGAAAAAAACAGTAATATTGCAAAATGTTTTTACAATATAAAATAATGTTTTTTATTTTAACATACTTTAAAATAGAATTTATTCCTGTGATGAAAAGCTGAATTTTTATCAGCTGTTACTCCCGTCTTAAGTGTCACATGATCCTTCAGAAATCATTCTAATATGCGGATTTATTATTAGAATGATCAGTGTTGGATAATATCAACAGTTGTGCTGCCAAATATTTTTTTGGAACCTGTGATTTTTTTTTCAGGATTCTTTCATAAATAACAAGTTTAAAAAGTACAGTGTTTATTCAAAATATAAATATTTTATAACAATGTAAATTATTTATTATTAACTTTTAATAAACTTTTAATTATTAACTTAATACATCCTTGGTGAATAAAAGTATTAATTTCTTAAAAAAAAAAAAGAAACAATAAAAATGTACTGACCCCAAACTTTTGAACGGTAGTGTATATATATATATATATACATACGTATATATATATATATATATTTATATATATATGTATATATATATATATATATATATATATGTATGTATATAATTATTATTATTTTTTTTTTTTTTTCATGCCCAGTTACTGAGTTTTAAAAGCTTTTCAAAAACCTTCTGCCCAACCGAAAGAAGTAAGTTTAAATTTATGATTTTAAATAATTGTAATTTAACCTCAGAATGATTTAAAAGTAAAAAGAGATGCTAAAGTCTGATTTTGTGGTGGCTGTGCTTTAAAGTTAAATGATTATAATCTTAGTTCAAGTGATGAAGGATTTTGAGAAGTCTGACTGTAATCAGTATTGAGTACTACTGTAAGGTTAACAGTGTCTGGTTTAAATGTTTCAAAATGATTAACAGTTTAGAAAAATGTAGAAAAAAAAATTGTTTTAATTTAAAAGATTTCCCCTCTCTAACATGGAATTTTTATTTTACATTGAATCATAGTTCAAAAACAAGTTCCAAGAAGTAGCACAACAATACATTTGCAATCTGCACAACCTTTTCACTGTTCTTTTTTTTCCCCCTTCAAATGCTGTGGAGTAATGAGGCATGCAGGGTAATTAGTAGCAACAGCAGTCAAAACTGCTACTGCTCTTGTCTTTTTTTTACAGATCTATCATTCATGTGGTCCAAGAGAGGGCACTAGTGACTCATACAGAGGCTATCAACCCTCCACAAAGCACAAAATGAGCTTATAGGTCACAGAGATGATGGAGGTGGGGGGTAGATGTGTTCTGACGCTGATTGACTGACATGTAGAGGGAGAAATGAGGGGGCTTTCATTGGGGCACTCGATTCAAACGTTAGTAGGGAAGGAAAATGCCAGTTGATAAGAACATGATGAAATCTGGCGTAATCTGGGCTATAACTAGAAAAAAAGGGGTTGACTCCCCCCTCAGGACATTGACACATAAAAACCAGAGATTTTTCTTAACCTTCCTAGTAAATACCAAATATTACAACTCATGAGTCAATCAAACATGCTTGTAATGGCCTACATTCCAAGAAAAAATATTTCTTGCAAATATTAGATTTTCAGTTTTCCTTTGTGTGTGCGTTCATAAGTCGTTCCAAGGAAGTGTGGCAGGAGTGAGTGATACGGATGTCAGAGAACTAGAGACGGTTGCGTTTGTCCCTCAATCCTCTCAGCCTCGTGCAACTGGAGGGAAAGTCTGCTCAAATTGGCTTACTGCACAGAAGGGGGTATAACGGGACTTGCCCTTTCCACCTCCATCAGTTCTGCCAATTCCATGGATACTAACAAGATCTTTAGAGTAGTGAGTCATTTCTGTAAAATGGTTCTTTTGAACAGTTAATTTTAATGAACCAGTGCGAAAAATGTTTCAGTGGATTTGTATATGTTCTCAAGACCCCTGGCATCACATTGAGGTGATACTGATATTATGATACTACATGCACTAAATGTGTCAATATGGCCATATGTAGGGACTTACTACTATGTAGTTTTTGGATTATTTTTTTAAAGGGATAGTTACCCAAAAATTAAAAACTCGTTCACCATTTACTCACACTCTGCTGAAGAAAAAAATACAATATTTTGAGGAATGCTGGTAATCAAACAGTTGCTTTTTCATCTTTCTTTCTTTCTTTCTTTCTTTCTTTCTTTCTTTCATACTACAGAAGTCAGTGGCTACCTGCAACTGTTTGGTTACCAACATTCTTCAAAATATCTTATTTTGTTTTGAGCAGTAGAAAGAAATTACTTTAGGTTTTACATGTATTATTGTTTTTATGTATTGTTATTAAATCTGTAGATTGACACTGTGTATTATACTGGACATATGGTACTGAACTGGGAGTTTGATTTTACTCAGGTAGGCTGTATAATTTCTATATTTATGAATGATTTTACTTGTTCAACTTAAACTGGCATTTCTAATTCATCTGCTGTGCTTCAACATGCTATAGCCATATAGTTGTCAACATTTTGTAAGTAGGTCATGGTGTTTGGATAATAGCAGTGATGGGGAAAACAGCGTTAAAAATAAACTGTGTTACTATCGTTATTTTTTTAGTAACGAGTAATCAAACAAATTACCATTTTCTTTGTTACAACGGCGTTACCATTACTGACAATAAAATGTGGCTTTACTATAATTTATTATAATTGTATTATAATTTTATTTTTCAGTACATCTGAATGAATGTGCAGCTTACCTGTATTTGACGAACCATAAACTCTAGTGTGAAGGCACACGACCAGTCGTCGCTTTGTCTCACACACACGCAAAGAAAGATACAGAGCGAAGCGGTCTTATATACTATGCAGAATTGACGCACTACATGTAAATGATATTCTTTGTTGTATTTTCCTGTCAAAATAATGGAGCTCCCTTGGAATTCTCCAGCTTTTAAGAACTGCCGGTTTCTCTGGTAGCAGGTGGAGCTAATTCGCAAACGGCCTATTATCGCCCCTGTTTTGATTTCAGCAAATCAGTTTGAGCCAGGCTTGCCACGTTTTCACAACAAAACCTTCCCAATTACTACTCAAAACTAGCCCAATAACATTTTTTGGCAAGGTTCCCCTGGTAAAATTAGAATTCCAGGGATAATTCCAGGACTAAATATTATGTTATTGGGCTCGCTTCAACCCGCAGACATGAAAAATAACCCACGACAGCAACATTGAAGTAGCCCAGTTCCGCAGGAAAACCACAGACTTGCTAGCACTGATTAGAGAAAATGCAGACAACGTGATTAATATTCATAAACCTAGCAGCTCATTAATCCTTAGTGCATTTTATATTTTTTTAGTAGTAGATTTTTTAGTTTTTCCCTTCTTTATAGAAATACTAAATTACAATTAATCTCTCGCACCACCACTAGTCCTAAGTTCAGTCAACATGACAAATATTCATACATGGTTATTCTAATTACTAAAGTTTAATGCTAAATTATCAAAAATGTACTAGCCAATGGCAATTCTGTTGCCAAGGTGTCCAGTTGATAATATTTACAATAATTTATTAAATTTGATTGGTGTCTTTCACATTGTCCTACAGCAACATTAAAATAGTGTAGATTAGTGTACAATGTTTTGTAATAATAATTTATTCTAATTAGTGTTTGTTTAATTTATTTTACATATTTGATATTCAATATGATATTGATATTCTCACTAACTGAGTTGCTATTTGTGAGAAGTAACTAGTATCTATAACTTATTACTTTTTTTTAAAGTAACATGCCCAAAACTGGGTAATAGTTTGTAATGACAATATCAGTAGTTTTTAATTTGGAAGGCCCAGCAGAGGTTGTACTTCCTTCACCAGCTGAGGACTGCAAAGAACTGTTAGGTCAGCTTAAAAGATAATTGCTGTACACCTACCCAACCTCAAGGAGTGAAGAAATGGGAAGGTAAGATCATCATTTAACCTTCCAGACCACAGCATGTTTGGACTCCTGGCCTCAGGCAGACACTACAGATCTCTGTGCACTTGAACATCCAGACACAAGAAGAGTTTTTTTTCCCCACATGCCATCTCCACCTTGAACATTTAGCACACTCACTACTATCTGCCTGTTCTTACAGATGGTCTTTATGTCACCTGGGCATTTGGCAACATAATACTTCTCATGTGAATTCATATTTATATTTAAACAGTTGTGTATGTACATAGGTCTTCTACTTAATATCAAAATGTGTAGTACCTTGTTTTCTACCATTCACATGAGCACTGCACCAGCATGCCTACTGTTAACAAGGTCATTTCAGCATAGTCCAGCATTTGTAATATACCAGATTTCTAGATTTCTAGATGTTGTTTCAAACCCGTAAGACCTTCATTCATCCTCAGAGTTCCCAAACTTTTGCATGCCACTGTACATACATACATACATACATATGTCTATTATTATTTTACTCAGATTATGCACATAACACAATGTTAGTTCTTGAAAGATGGCTCAGTATCCAGTTTATTTGGATCTGGCTACACTGAATCACAACCTGTAAGTATGATAAATAATAGATGCTTATATTTTCTATTATGTGTTCAAAATACGCAACTATGACTATAGACGTATGGATTCTGATACACGCTGTACGCGGTGGACCAATCACAACAGACTGGACCATCTGACCAATTAGAGCAGAGTAGGCTCATGGAAGGAAGGGGTTTAGAGAGATTGAATCTTTGAACTGCTTCGAATGAATCATTTGAGAATTGCTTGTTGAATTGTTTGACCTTGCACACATCTAAACCTGAAGACTCCCAAAACAGTATTAGGAACCTTAAAAATGGCATAATAGGGATACTTTAATTTAAAAATGCAGTCTTAGAGAACATAAGAGACTTATCAAAAACATTGTAATTATTAGTGGACAGTATATCTGTCTGCCTTTTTGAGCCTGTCTGAAATGGCATACTTGAGACGTTTGCTCATGAAACTTGCAGCTATTCTTCACTAAAATCAGATTCAACATCACATACCTGTTTGAATGGCTTTTGTGGCTGGAATTGTGCTTGAAGAAAGCCTACTATTTCTTTCCCTCTTCTTAAACCCAATCCTGACAGGCTCAGCCCAACTGCTTTTGACTGGTCTAGTCATCGAGTGTATGACCGATATGAAATTGTGTGAACACGAACAGCAAAGCCTGTATTTACACCCAACCAGACACGTTCAAATCCTGTTTCATATCCCAGACACCGACTCGTTCTCTCACCTCCAAAAGGGCAGAGTGTGGATCAGCACTGTGGGCTGGTGTTCAGGTTGGTGATGACTGATGAGTTTAAATCTACATTCTCATTGGCAGATCAGTCTTCTTCTTTCTGACCGTACATTAACATATGTAGCACCTAACTCTGTCATCTCACTTTTTTGTTTCTCACCCAGGCTTGAAATCACAGCCAGAGTCTTTTAGATGCCACATGTCACTCTGTCAGCATATCCCATGATTCATTACTCACAGGAGATGAGGCCTGTGTTCTTTCTGTGGTGTGATCAGCAGGATGATGGGTTCGGTGTGTGGGGTTGTCACACAATCAAATACACTGCATGAACTATAAGAGAAAAAGTCAGTCGGTTCATTGAGGTTGTACTGAGATTGAAGCGTAGGGCATTGAAGCTTTTCATAATGCTACAGAATAAATGACCATATGTGTACTTTCTAAAAACAAAACCAAAAAAAAAAAAAAAAAAAAAAAAAGAGATGTCAGAGAAGAGATAGACTGAAGAAAATCACATTTGTGGATGGGTCTGTTACAATTGACTGTCTTAAAAGATATATATATATATATATATATATTTTTTTTTTTTTTTTTTTTTTTTTTTTTTTTTTTTTTGCAAATTTTACAGTTTTTCTCAGTCGCTTTAGTGCTTTTCTCAGATCAGAAATGAAATTCTCAAAACTTTTGTTCAGCCTCTACATTAGCTAGTCACTTGTGCATATCATAATAGCAGTTTCTCAGCAATTTCTCATTTTTTTGAACAAGCGATTGCTTTGGTGCATTCATGCTGCTTCATCTGCTTTTTTCTACATTATCAGTTGTTAATGTCATGTTGCTCAAAATGTATTATATAGTTCTCTGTGCTATAATCTTACCCATCAAAACATCTAGTAATTAGTTCATCATATACACTACCGTTCAAAAGTTTGGGGTCAGTACATTTTTATTGTTTCTTTTTTTTTTTTTTTTTAAGAAATTAATACTTTTATTCACCAAGGATGTATTAAGTTAATAATTAAAAGTTTATTAAAAGTTAATAATAAATAATTTACATTGTTATAAAATATTTATATTTTGAATAAACACTGTACTTTTTAAACTTGTTATTCATGAAAGAATCCTGAAAAAAAAAAAAAAAAAACACAGGTTCCAAAAAATATTTGGCAGCACAACTGTTGATATTATCCAACATTGATCATTCTAATAATAAATCCGCATATTAGAATGATTTCTGAAGGATCATGTGACACTTAAGACTGGAGTAACAGCTGATAAAAATTCAGGTTTTCATCACAGGAATAAATTCTATTTTAAAGTATGTTAAAATAAAAAACATTATTTTATACTGTAAAAACATTTTGGAATATTACTGTTTTTTTTTCTATATTTTTAATCAAATAAATGCAGCCTTGATGAGCATAAGAGACTTCTTTAAAGACTATTACAAGTCTTACTGACCCCAAACTTTTGAACGGTAGTGTATGTCATTACATGCAAAATGGTTGATCTTGTTGTCATAAAGTGTCAAGTATATTTTCTACACATTTCTATTAGTCTTTTTTGTCAATTTGCCATGAATTGTGCAGGTGAATCTTAACTTTTTCTCTTAACTTTTCTTAAGCATCTGCCATGTACAAATATCTGACAGATGCCTGTAAGATGTCAGTTTTACATACACTCTAAATCATAAACATCCTACAGTAAAGACATCTAATAAATGTCTATTTGACACTATTTGACACCTGATAGGAAACGTCCAATAGATGTATTGCAAACACTTTAAAAAATATGCCTCGCAGATGTCTAAATGCAGACGTCAAATAGACGTCTCAGTGTTGTACGTGTGCTATCAGGGATATTTATTTTTCTTTTCTATCACAATGACGTTGCAATGTGTTTTTTTTTTTTTTTTTTTTTGTGAAAGTGTAACTGAATCATATCCAGTCTCTTTCAATCAGTATCTCACATACAGTAATGCGTAAATTTGTACTTTGAAATGGATATTTGGCATACATAAGAAGTGCAGCCTTCTGAATTTCAGTACAGTAACTGTCATGCAAACTACTGCCATAGTTTACATCAGGTAAAATAGAGCGCACTTTTATATTGATAGCATGACTAAGCATTTGGACTGTCTTGTTTGTGAACAATGACACAAGGACTTTTCATTCTGATGGCACTGACATGTTCATTGACATAAATACGTACTTTTGATAGATGAACTAAAGATTTTGAGTAAGTTACCGGTTTTTGCAGGTAATACATTGTGTTGTGCTGTTTGTACGAAAAGTTTTGTCTTCAAATATTATTTTGTAAGTTCAAATATTAAGGATGATTTAAGAAATGCACCAAAGCGACTGAGAAAAACTGTAAAACAGCATTGCATTACATCCCAGATGCATTGTGAGTTTTATTTTATGTATTTATGTTTTTTGAAATTTGACTTATCTGTTTTTGCAAATGAACTCTTCATATATATATATAGATAGATAGATAGATAGATTGACAGATATATAGACAGACAGACAGACAGATAGATAGATAGATAGATAGATAGATAGATAGATAGATAGATAGATTGACAGATATATAGACAGACAGACAGACAGACAGATAGATAGATAGATAGATAGATAGATAGATAGATAGATAGATAGATAGATGATTGATTGACAGATAGACAGGTAGATAGATAGATAGATAGATAGATAGATAGATAGATAGATAGATAGATAGATAGATAGATAGATAGATTGACAGATATATAGACAGACAGACAGACAGATAGATAGATAGATAGATAGATAGATAGATAGATAGATAGATAGATAGATAGATAGATAGATAGATGATTGATTGACAGATAGACAGGTAGATAGATAGATAGATAGATAGATAGATAGATAGATAGATAGATAGATAGATTGACAGATAGATAGACAGACATATATGTAGACATACAGACATATAGACAGACAGATGATTGAATGACAGATATATTGACAGAGAGATAGATATATAGATAAGTAGATAGATAGATAGATAGATAGATAGACAGATAGTTTGACAGACAGACAGGCCTTCTTTTTTTCACAGCAAAAAAATAAATAAAATAAAATAAAAAAGAACCACAAGCTTAAAGTGGATATTTTTATATAAAAGATGTCTAGATTTAGAGGTCTTATAAATTAGTCTATCAAATATGATAAAGAATAAAGAACAATGAAAAATTTTGTAAGGAACCCTTTTTTTTTTTTTTTCATAGTTGTCCATGATGCAGATTTGTCATGATGTAGCCTATGCTCATATATTTCAGTGGAACTCAAATACAGTCGCTTATTACACATCTGCAAAATTAGGAATTATTTATGAAGTTAGCAAAGCTGAAATGTTCAAGAACTGAAAAGAAGCGAGGAATATGTTTTTAACATCAGACTGTAGGCTCTTGGTCTGAACTGATAACTAGCATCTTTCAATTCTGACAGAACTTAGATGCTCCCTGACAGCATTTAAAGTCTTTCTTGCGCAGAACTGGACTAATAGACTTTTTAAGTTTTTATTATTCATGAGAGGCAGTTTCATCTTTTGACAATTTTTTTTTTAATAAGAGTCCAAATAAGAGGGAAATAGTTTCATAAGAATAAAAACACTTTTTATGATTAATCAACATGAAAAGATGTATATTCTTTTAGACAATAAATGAAATAATAATAACAATAAATAATAATGAGTGTTCCCTTTTGTCGAGACCCATATAAGTAAAGGTTATAAAAAATTCCATATGTGAAAAAAAGATTTTTTTTCTTCCACCCACACACTAAATGTCAAACATAAGGTCCTTGATCATTTTTATATTAAAGCTCATATTCTGTATTTATATTAAACAGTAATGACAGTGAAAAACAGAAATCTCCTCAGGCAGAGGTCTAAAGAGATGCACTCTCATTTTCTCTGTTTCTCTCAAACACCGTTCTTGTCCACTCTACTTGGGTCCACACATATCTAGCTGTTTCTATATTTATGATGGCCAGCACTCATCTTAAGAACGTACACTCCTACACAAATGTCAGCAGGCCAGTGAGCATCTTAATAAAGTGTGCTCCAAAGGGAACATGCATTAATTATTATTTTCTCAGTAAGAGCTTAGCTCGAGTTTGCTTGGTCAATATTCACCTCTTCATCACCTTAAAACAAACCTCCCAAGTGTATTAAATGTAAACTTATGGTTATTATATATGGAAAGTTTATTTGTTTCTTTTTCTTTTTCTTTTTTTTCTTTCAAATCATTAATTTAACACTAACAACCCATATTAACAGATTATCAACAGCTAACTTTGCTTAATGTTTTACTCTACCAGGTTATTTAAAAGGATTTTGATTTATTAAACCTGGGAAAACAGAAAGAAGATTACATTAATTGTGTTAATTGTAATTCTCATGATTTTTTTCTGGTTTGTTTTTGAAGAAAGAATGCAAATGATATGTGCAATTTGGATACATTAGTTTATTGATAAATTATTCTCTGTCTTTTTTTAACAGACTGAAGGTACACATCTTATTGAAGTGGCTATAAATATTAGCCAAACATAATTTCTGTAGTGAAAACAGTAGAACATGGCACTATCAACAAGGTCATAAGTTTGATTCCCAGGTAATGCATGAAGCAAATAAACATAATACCTTGAATGCACACATACGTTGAATGCAATTTAAAAGTGTGATCACATGAGCAAAAACAGATCAACTGTCAATTTTTTAATTGATTTGTAAAGCATACAGTTGCTCACAGAGAAGTTCCTTATAATCCAAGCATATTTCTGTTGTCACGTGAACATCTAAACCCATTGCAAAATTTATGCAGGGAAATCTTTTGCTCTTACTTGAAAGTCCTATTCACATGGATTCCTATTGAAATGACTGCATTTTGCATCCAAAATCCACACAGATTTGATATGAATAAAATGTATTATTTGTAACTAGAACTGAAACTAAAACTACTAAAAATTAAATTAAATTGAAAACATAAAATATAAAAATAAAATCTAACTCAAAGTAGTAACAGAAACTATAAAAGTAATCAATGATACTAAAACAGACTTTTTTAAGGCCTGTACAAATAAAATGAATACCATATGAACAGGGTATAGGGCAATGTCTAAAAACGTTTTATAAAATGATGAACTTTACATTCCAGCCTTTAAATCATTATTAAGAAAATTGATTAGTCAGAAGTATTAACTATTATATTAGTTTAAACAATTATTATCAGTAAATTATTATATAAATAGCATTAATTAGGGGTGTGCGAAATTGACAATATATATATATATATATATATATATATATATATGTACATATATTCATATTTTTTGTGATTTTATCAATAAGAATAATTAGATGATATTTTGCTTATTGTGCTGGTATCTGAATAACTACTGTGGACAGCTGACGTCTGAATTTTTGATATTCTTCATATTCTGTGTGGTCAGTTGACAGCCGTGATAGAAATTAATCTTTTCCAATAAGTTTTAGGGACATTTTTACCTTAAAGCCTTTTTTTTTTCCATCATCTTGAGTCAAATTCTTACATTTGAGCTGTCACCAAGCATTTGAAATCAGTATCAACAAAATGTATCTTTGCAATGCAGAGGAAACACAGAAGCTGCATCTGAAGTGGCATTTACATGTATTTACACACCATTTAATGTAGCTCAGAGGGACATGGAATGTTTTAACCTGCAGTTACAAATGCATAAATAATGTTTTGAAATTTTAAACATGAAACACTGAAAACTCATGTTTGAAATTTTTTAAAGGTATCATCAGATGCCCATTTTCCACAAGTTGATTCAATTCTTTATGATTCCTTTTTCTTAATGAGAAGTCTATAACATACTTTGGTTAAAATTTCTCAGTGGTAGTGTAAAAACACCCTTTTTACCATGTCAGAATCAGACCTTTTTAGAATGAGGCATTCTGTTGCATGTTCCTTTAAATGTTAATGAGCTCTGCTCACCCCGCCCCTCTCTTCTGTGGAGTGCCGAGCCGTAATGTTTACTTCAGTTGTATTTAGCCACGAAACTTGCTAACTAGCACATTTTTAAGAAAGCCGATTTGCAAAGATACAGAAAAAACCCTTATACTGCATCACAAATGATTTCCGCGAACATAGACGCATTTATATAGATTTATATAGGGCGCATTTCCCTCAAAAACGAAAGTAACATTAATTCCCTGCATCTTCAGCGGCCTAGATACGTCTTGAACGTGCAGCGCTCGTTTATTTAACGAGATCATAGCTCTTTGAAGTTTAATTGTCACATTCAGCCATATAGGAATTCTGGTCTTTCTGTCCCCAAATGTAGGACCTCTTAAAATCATAATTAAGACTTTGTTGTACAATTTAACACTTTTTAAGGCCTTAAATTTGATACAACTAAATTTAAGACTTTTTTAAAAGCCAGCGGAAACACTGTAAAACAGGGGCAGACTGGGAAAAAGTTTCAGGCCGGGAAATCTCTCACTCATCCAGGCCAAACATTCACAACAAATTTTGAAACCACGAACAACAATATTTTTTTTTTTGTAAATCATGATTATCACATAAAAAAAGTTGAAATTCCTAGGTTGGGGCAAAATACGCAAAATAATTAAAGTTTATCTCTTGATCTTCCAATTTCCTTTTTAGTCTCTTCATTTTCCCTGACATCTCTCTGTCTCTCTTGTGTTTACTTGTTTCCACTAATTTTCTTGTACCTGTCACTTTTTCATCAACACGTCTCCACCTTGTTGCAAAACAACCACCTCATTGTAATTTGTTTGCACATAGGCCTACATTTATTTGAAAAAAAAAAAAAAAAAAAAAGTATGACATTAGGACCATGTATTGTAATGTATTGTAAAAATAGTACAATAACAGCTACATCTTGAATATATCTTTATAGAAAAATCTTAAAACTGAATTAACCATGGTATTATTAGGCATACAGTAAAAGGAATAGTAACCATCATCTGGCAACACGCAGGCTTCCGATGACAGCGACTCAGGGGTGGAGTTTGGGCCTTCCCACTTACGTACGCCTACACTGTAAAAAACAATTTGTTGAGTCAGCTTAAAATAATTTGTAACCTGGCTGCCTTAAAATTTTAAGTTCAGTCAACTCAAAAAGAGTTTATTCAACTTGCAATGTTAAATTATGACAGCTTAGGTATTTGAGTTGAATCAACTTAAAATTTTAAGGCAGCTGGGTTATTTACCCATCTGTTAAGTTTAGCAAACACAAATATCTAAGTTGTTACTTAGTACAACTTAACATTTCAAGTTGAATAAACTTATTTTAGTTGACTGAACTTAAAATTTTAAGGCAGCAGGGTAACAAATTATTTTAAGCTGACTCAACAAATTGTGTTTTTTATTTTTTACAGTCTAGTTATTTATCTAAGGTGGTAATTTGCAGGTTGTGTCAAGAGGTTGTTGGTCTACTTAAATAGCTGTATTCTGTATATTTGACTCATGTTTGATAATTTTCTTCCAAATATGATAATTTTGAGCTTCTGGTATGATACTTGGACATTTCCAATCTGGCAACACTGTGGCGGATGTGCAGAGTCAGTCAAGACTAACTGATTCATGATTTATTAGAGTTTTTATTATTTAATTGTGAATTTGGAAATAATCACTTTAGTGAATTCGGCAGGCAACAAAAACAACAACAACAATATTAAAATAATAATAATAATTGTAGGGCAGCGGGCCAAATTGGCTGCCCTGTGCTCCCGATGGCCAGTCCGCCCCTGCTGTAAAATAACAGTGTTATGAATCACAAAATGAATATTGACTTTTGTCTTTACAGTCTACTGCATGATGTCAGGATGATAGTGTGAGAATCAAAAGCAGCTGGAACAAGAACTACAACTAAAACATCCTTTAAAAACGAAATGCTCAAGCCTCAGGTCAGCATATATGCCAATGTACTCACAATAACACATGTCATGTCCTGCCAAACACATTGTAAGATGAAAAGAATTTTCACTGAATGTCTGACTCTAGAGTCCCACACTGTGCAAAAGTGCATGTGGATTGACAGGGTTGGATGAATTTAACACGGGCTTCTGTGATGCTGTTTTGGGTCACTGGATATCATGGGATATGTGGTCAGTAAATCTTACAGAGTGGCGACAAGTGCACAGGGTGATGTAGAGGGAGTGAGGGGTCTGTTCAGTTTGACAGACTGCTTACAAGACGTGCCGGTGGCCAGGGAGAGTGTTTGGCCAACGTTCATATTTCATCTCCAGCTTATGTCAATGTCTAAAGTTTGCAATCTGCTTCTTATTATGTTGGTTTGACAAATAAGAATCTTCTTGTTCTTGTTCTTCCTTTTCTTCTTCTGAGAATTTGGACAGGAACTCCTCCTAGAGTTTTCAAGCTACAACCACCAAACTCAAATCAGACCTTTAGACTGGTCTGACTCAGGTTGACTCGTATATTTTAAACAATGATCTGACTTTGGTTTTCATAAACTAGATGATCACAACTATGAAAACCCCCTATGTTTTTATTAAGGGGGTCAAAACTCTTGTACAATAATACTTAAAGAAGTTCACTTCCAGAACAAAAATTTACAGATAATTTACTCAGCCCCTTGTCATCCAAGATGTTCATGTCTTATTTTGCTTCGGTCGTAAGGTAGGTTGGTAAGGTGTCGTAGGGTAGGTTGGAAAACTCCCATCTCATTTTCTCCTCCAAGTTCAAAATTGTCCTACATCACTGTTTTACTGTTTTGTTTTGTTTTTTGTAAAGGGCATTTAATCTTCTTTGCATGTTTACCTTGTAACCACTGGGTCGGTACTTGATGCAGTGATGTAGGACGATTTTAAAGTTGGAGGAGAAAATGAGATGGAAGTTTATCAACCTACCCTAACTGTATTGACCCAGATTACACAGAGTACAAATGCGCATCGCAGAGCTAGACAAGACTTGAGGTTAAAAAGTATATAAATGTATCCTTTTTTTTTTTTTTAGAAAATAACCAATCGTTCCACTAGATAATTCACTTCTTCCTCAGCTTTAGAGCCCTTTGAAGCTGCATTTAAACTGCATTTTGGAAGTTCAAACTTGCGGGCACCATAGAAAGCCACTATATGGAGAACATTCCTAAAATGTTTTCCTCAAGAAACATAAATTCTTCGTGACTGAAGAAAGAAAGACATGAACATCTTGGAAGGGGGTGAGTACATTATCTGTAAATTGTTATTCTGGAAGTAAACTTTTTTCTTTAAAGTGTATTGATGCTGTCTATTACCAGCAAAAGCTTGATTATCCAAAAGGTCAATGTGTTAAATCATGCTAGCAACATGTTAAATCATTTTAGAAACATGCTAATTAATGCTAACGCCATAATAAATGTTACCAATATGCTAAATAATTCTAGTAACATTATTTCATGCAAGTAACATGTTAAATCATTTTAGCAAAATGTTAAAACATACTAGCAACATGTTAAAACATAAGCAATGTGCTAAATCATGCTAATGGCATGTTAATTAATGCAAGTAACATGCTAACAAAATGCTAATTCACATTAGCAACTTGCAAAATAACACTGGCGAAGTGCTAAACATGCTAGTAACATGTTAATTCATGCAAGCAACATGCTAAATCATGCTAACAGTATGCTAATTTACATTTGCATGCAAAATCACACTGGCAACCCTGGTGAAAAAAAACAGCATATGCTGGTAGGTATGTTTTGATGCTGGGATGTTGGTTAGGTATGTTTTGATGCTGATTTAAGCTGGTCCTTGGCTGGTTTATGCTGGTCCTTAGCTGATCATGTTGCTGGTCAATGACCAGCATAAACCAGCAAAGGACCAGCTTAAACCAGCACCAAAACATACCTAACCAGTCATGCTAGCAACATGATAAAAATGCTAGCAATGTGCTAAATCATGCAAGCAATGTGCTAATTTATGGTAGCAACATCTTAAATCACGAGCAGTGTGCTAAACCATGCTAGTAACATGTTAATTCATGCTAGCAACATGCTGATTCAAATTGGCAACATGCAAAACCACACTGGCAAATTGTTAAATTATGCTAGCAACATGTTAAAGAATGTTGAAACATGGTCATAACATACTAAATCATGCTAACATTCTAAATTATGCTAGAAACATGCTAAAAAGATGACAAGAATGTGCTAAATCATTTTAACATGCTAAAACATGCTAGCAACCCTGGTAGAAAAAAACAGCATATGCTGGTAGGCATATTTTGATGCTGGGATGCTGTTAGGTATGTTTTAGTGCTGGTTTAAGATGGTCCTTTGCTGGTTTATGCTGGTCCTTAGCTGGTTTATGCTGGTCCTTTGCTGGTTTATGCTGGTCCTTGACCAGCAACATGACCAGCATAAACCAGCAAAGGACCAGCTTACACCACCATCATAAACATACCTAACCAGCATCCCAGCATCAAAACATACCTACCAGCATATGCTGTTTTTTTCACCAGGGCAATATGATAATTTATGCTAGAATATGATAAAAAACGCTAGCAATGTGCTAAATCACACAAGCAACGTGCTAATGCATGGCAGCAACATATTAAAACATAAGCAATGTGCTTAAAGGATTAATCCACTTCCAAATTGTGAATTTACATTGGCAACATGCAAAATCATCAAACTTTAACTTTCACAAATGTCAAAATCGTCAAACTTTAAGCTTTTCAAAATTATTTCGAATTTTCAAAGGTTTTATCAAGCCATCATCAATGTTTGTTTACAAATTGTCCATAGTTCAGTTTAACAACAGTTTAACAACTATATTGTTTTACCTTATGCTGTATGACACACTTGGCTTAGTTTTAATGCTGTCAGCTCTACGGGAAATCTAAATGTAAATGTCAATTTGGTTGTACATGAACTTAAGTATGGTTTATTCATGTGTGCTTTTGTACAAGTGTGTTTTTGTGAAATCTTATTTGAAGGGTACTTAACGCTAGGCTGCTCATCAACATACCAATTATTCCAATCACCCTCCCGGGGCAAATAGTGAGGGGTGAAAGTCTGATTTGCCACAGCAGGTCAAAGTGCCACTTCATAGTCATGGATACAAAAGAACATGGCAGTGCCACGTCAAAATGTCAATCAAAAACAGAGTTTTGCTTTGATCAAACTATAGTAACCTTTTACACATTACGACATAGATTCCAGTACTGATAGAGCAATAACATTTATTTATTGCAAACTTTTGCAGCAACACTGAGGCAGGCTGAGTGGTATTTATAGGGTCACAGAAAATGTCCTTCAAGGATCCCGAGTGAGCAGCCAATACATTCCTCATCTTTTCAAGTCTTCTTCTGGGCTTTTTTTTTTTTTAAGTCTTTATTTTGGGCTGAAATTGAAAAAAAGGTGAACTAGGTCACAAAGGACTGAAAACATGTGCTGTGCTATGGAGGTAGAAGTTCAAACATCAGGTTGAGACACGAGCAAGCTCGCTTTGTTTCCAACAGAATGAGAAACAAACATGGCCTTGCCAGCAGGGGCATTTTTTTCAGGGAACGCTTAGGGAGGCAAAAATATTGGAGAAGAATATAATCAAATTTAAAATTAAGCATGTCTCTTGTGAAAAAGAAATACATTGATCACACTTTTAAAACAAGTATGTAAAACACTGTAAAAAATAAAGGAAATTTAACAGTAAAATACAGTAAGTTACTGTATTTTGCGATGCATTATGGGATATGTTGACCAGCAACAGTATGACACTGTTGTTTAACAGCATAATACCATATTTTCCCTTGTACATGTGCATATAGTAAGACATTTTGGTTTATCTGCACGAGGACATTTTGCAGCTCTGCCTTTTATTGTTTTATTTTTAAAGTACTTATTACTTTTAAAAATTTACGTTTAAACATCCAGTTAAACTTTTGGGATTTAAATTGGATTCGTGACCAATGTGTTTTAATCAGCAAATTACCACAGGAGTGTCAGGCCTTTGTACAGACTGGCATCATATAACACACAACTGGTAAGAAACATTTATGTTTCCTCTAACCCGCACATCTTAAACGTTATCTGAGTAAAATATGACTGTGTGATGATGTTTTTTTTTTTTTTTTGTGGTTACAATTGTAGTGTGAGGTTCAAAACCAGCTATTATCTGCTGCTGTTATTTGCAACCACACTTTTGGTTTTGTCTTACCAAGTACACTTCTAAATATTAACATTTTAAAGAGCCAGCAAAGCATAATTTGATGAAAGGATAGCATGTTTTATTCATGCAACAGTAACCGAGTAAGATATGATAGCATTGTTAGCTTGTTAGCATATACTCAGACTGCATTTGATTTGTTGTTACCATCACACAATTTATGTAACTGAAACATGTCCCAAGCTTCATCTAAGCAAAAGATACATGTGTATGAACAAAATTCATAATTATTGCATGATTACTGTAGACGTAGTGAAAGCGCTGCTAGCGATTGCAAAAATAGCAGCAGATGGACAGAAGGAATCTGTCTGTTTTTTATTTAAATTTTTGTGGGGGATGTCTGTAATTAGTTAACTAGAAAAGCTATCTATTCTTTACATTATGTTTTCCTTATCATTGTAGTTCAAAGGCTGACTTTGTAGAGAAGCAAATGACTCATTCTTTAAGAAAATATAAGTTTGCCTATTGTTTGTTCAAAAAATCATTCACCTAAAAATGGTTATCTCATTATTTACTCAACCTTATGCTGTCTCAAACTCATGAGCTTTCTCTTGGAGGACAAATAAAGATATTATCGTGAAGAATTGATGTCTGTTTTGCCCATACAGTGGAAGACTAGTGGGAACCAAACCTTCAAGCTCCAAAAGGAACATAAATGATTAATTACCAGTGATTTTATCTGATATCAAAATATCAGACCAAACGACCACAAATTAGAAACTGGAATTGCAAAATGCAAAATTGTTTTCACCCAAACAAATTTAATCACTTCAGAAAACTGGCTAAACCATGCGATTAATTACCTATATCCTCCATTTACTGTATGTCTGTTCGTATTAAAGTTTGGTCCCCATTTTCTTTTGCATTGTAGGGACAAACAGACATCTCATCTCCATAAAATATCATCTATCGCATCATCAGAGTTAAATCAGCATATGGGTAGGTAAATAAGAAAATTATCATTTTTTGAATTCTACTCTGAGTATAATAGTTGTATTACCTCTGTAGAATATTGGAACAAGTAGCACATTAAAATACATTTTTACACATCTGTAATGATGAAATGGCGATTTAGTACATTTATGAGCTTTAAATGTAATATCAAATAACACTTCACATGTGCTTTAGTATGCTAGTCAACACATCAAAATAAAAGTATGTAGCTGTATTTTCTTATTTACGCTACAAAATATCATCAGAACTTATTTTAAATTATTTAAAAAAAATGTCAAAGTAAAAGTTCTTCATTATTATAAAGTGCACTTTTAAAAGTCTGCATAAGTGTCCTTATGTAGAACAAAGTCATGAAAGTGTCTCTCTTTAAGTACACTTAGGTGTCCTTTTATTTAATTAATTAATATAATATTATCAGCAGATCAGTATTATCAGTATTACAAGTGCACATTGAATACAATTAAATGCACTTCCTTTTCACAAGTGTTATTACCCTAAATAGACATATTTTAACTTTGTTCTTTTGGTCTTTGTTCTAAAAAGCACAAAACCTATCCTTGAAAAGTGTACATGCATGTGGAATTTAAACATCTGTTTATCTGACAATATTAAACAGACATTTGAATTTTAAATGCAAATAACACTTTTCAACTTGTCAACTCTGTTATCGACTCCTCCCCCAACTGCAAAGGGCAAATCTCGCAGATCAGTAAGGAGAGGCACAGTCGAAGTCAAACACATATACTACTTAAAAGTCAATGTGATTGGCAGGATGCCAGCAGGATAATGCCCACCTATAATGTTGTAACATGCACAAATTAAAAATCAAGCTGAAGAAAATGGAAAGATTAATTACAAAGTTCTGGTCCATTTTTGGTCCACGAATGATGCAGTTGATAGCAAATAAACTAAAAAAAAGATTAACCCCTGGTTTACAGACAAGGCTTAAGCCTAGTCCAGGACTAAAATGTAAGTCTAAACTGTTTCAACTGAAAGAAACTTGCATCTTAAAATATATCAGTGCCTTTGTTTTGTCTCAAGATGCACACCAGTAATGTTTTTTCTTGTAAGACATTTATAAAAATGATTTAAATGTCCTAATTGAACTATGGCCTAATCCTGGTTTAGGTGAAGACCTGGCTGTGAAACCAGGCCTAAAGATTCAGATTTGTACCCAGCATCATTAATATTCACATAGAACCTAATGACTTTTAATACTACTAATAACTAAAGACCAGTTAGTAGTAATACATTAAACCTAAAATATAATTAATACTGTATTGTTATTATTTTTAAGCAATGTAACACGTTAAAAATGCATAAAGACTTTAACCCATCACACACACCGCTGCTTGTAAGGCATAATAAATACTCAAAAAAAAAAAAGAATATATTAAATAAATATTGGATTATATTCAAACTTTAAGCAACTGTTTGGTTTTTCATGCCATTGCTAATGGGAGTTCAAAATGTGACATGCTTTATTGATTTTACTAATTTATTGTTTAAAAAAACACACATTATGCATACCACATTGTAGTTTGTCATCCAAAAATAAGCATGTGTAAACATTCATAGACAATTCCATGGTCGTGACATTTCTCTTCTTCTTATTGTTGGTGCACAAAGTAACAGCTCAAGGCAACTGTCAGCATCCCACATAAATACAAAAATTGCAGAATGATAAAACAAATGTTTCAGGTCACGGCATTTCTACTTGGCACATCATCACTGTATCCTTCAGGAATCTGATGCTTTAAAAAATACACCATTTACAAATATCCAAATTAGATGTGAGTATTAAGAGAAGGCTTAGAGGTAGTAATTGTCATTATACATGTGTCACTTTAAATAGGTGCTAGCCTTGAATTAGAGCCTCTGATAATTAGCATTGATGCTTTAATAAGGAATCGCCATGACAGCATGACCCTCGTACGCCATAATATATAATGATATCAGCCTTTAATAACAGGTTCCATAGAAAGACAGATGCAATCTTTTCGCTGCTTATAATAAAATCCCTTTGTGGTGACCTTTCTGCTCAGAATCATTCACAGTAAAAAAATTTAAAAATATATATATATATTTTCTTGAGTGGCAAATCGCTCATTAGAGGTTTTATATAATGTATCTATTTTTATCGCTTTCATGCCACAGTAAATAACTGCTGGTCCTCTCTGAAGAATTTTATGTGTAGGGTGTGAATACTTCTGGCAGTGTGAAGTGAAACTCAAGGTCTGTGTGTGGTCAGTGTGTCCTTGAGAGAGTGAAGCAGCTCAACTCCTCTTCTCAGGTATTGATTACCCTCCTCTGACCCACAATAAGAGATGCACACAAACCTTGAAAAGGTAATTCTACAGAGAGACAACATTATTTTTCTTCATTGTGTGAAGGTGAGGAAAAGTGAGTGTAAGACTAAGACTAAGGCTTTGTCCGAAAACATAGTGCACTAACTTGCTGTCTATACTGGTTACATGGAGAGATGTCTACTGAAACAACATCTTAACAGAACCAGAACCAGATAACAAATCTCATGCTTTTTATAGGAAGAAACTTTGTACTACTGTTCACCTGTGTGAAATGCTCAAGAGACTCACCTAACACTCTCTGCCGCTACTTCACGTATACGAAATACCAAAAATAATTGTGCTAATTAAAAAAAAAAAAAGATTTTCTCATGCTGCGAGATAACACAGATGTATGTGTATGAGAAAATATCATATATGGTGTTAACAAAAATTTAATGAATTTGAATGAGAGCTGTTCCTATTCTCTGTTTTTATAAGAGCTCCATAAGATGAGACAAGTTACACCTAGGAATATTTTTTTTACAATTTACTGTCACTGTCAGGAACTATTTTATAGTGGAAGGATAGCATTTAATGAATTTGCTTAAAAAAGAGGTAACCTTTCTATAAAAGCAAATAAGATACTCAAGGCACGCTTTATTGTGAATAACACTCAACTGAAAGGCGTTCCCTGGTGAAAAAAACAGCATATGCTGGTAGGTATGTTTTGATGCTGGGATGCTGGTTAGGCATGTTTTGATGCTGGTTTAAGCTGGTCCTTAGCTGGTTTATGCTGGTCCTTTGCTGGTTTAAGCTGCAGCTAAACCAGCTAAGGACCATCTTAAACCAGCATCAAAACATACCTAACCAGCATCAGGGTTGTTAGGCATGACGCAATTGTGAACTGTATTCAAAATACAGCACGGCTTCTCATGCTTACGTGTTACCTTATTACCTTATAACATACCTTATTGCTTACGTGTTGACTAACATACTAAAGCAAATGTAAAGTACATGACTATAATTTTATCTGTAGTGTTATTATTTTTACAGTGAATATATTTTATACAAGAGTTAGTGCCGGTCTTTGAATCTTATTGGATGAGAGGAGCGCTGATTGTATTTCTCCACTTGTTTTTGCGTGTTGTGGAGCAGTGTTGCCAAGTCTGTGGTTTTCCTGTGGAATTGGGCTACTTTAACACTGTTGCTGCAGGTTGTTTTTCATGTTTGCGGGTTTAAGCGACCAAAATAACATCAAATTTTGAAATTCAAATTTTACCAGGGGGAATCCTGCCAAAAATGCATATTTTACCCCTTAGAATGTGATTTTTACAGGGAGGACTCCCACCAAACATGACTGGGCTAGTTTTAAGTAGCAATTGGACGGGTTTTGTTGTGAAAACTTGGCAACCCTGTTTTGGACAGTCTGTTAGTCTGTATGTAAGTTGTGGTGGAGATTTTACAGTGAATTTGGTGTGGGTTACAGTGTTGTGCCATTAGGTGGAGGCGACTGTTTTTATAAGTGGATAACAGACTATTCATTTACCAAATTTATTCAAAAACGCTGATTCATGTAGCACCGGAGTACGCTGAATCTTCGCTTCATAGAGAGCAGTGCTGACCGAGACATACTGCGACAGAGAAATCGCTTTCCTTATGACCAGTGTTGGGCATGCTACCTTAAAAAAGTAATTAGTTATAGTTACTAGTTACGTCTCACAAATAATAACTGAGTTACACCATTATAAAAGTAACTAATTACTAGGGAAATTAAGTATTGTGTTACTTTTTAAAAGGGTCATTTTCCACAAGTTGATATGATTCTTTAGGGTCTTAATGAAAAGTCTCTAATATACTTTGATTAAAAATTCTCAATGGTTTTGTAAAACAACACCCTTTTTACCTTGCCAAAATCAGCTCTGCAAAAATCATCTCATTTCTAACTGGTTGTTCCTTTAAATGCAAATGAGCTCTGCTCACCCCGCCCCTCTCTTCTCTCTGTGGAAAGACGGTCTTGTTTACATTAAACGCATTTAGCCTCGTTTAGCCGTTAAACTTCCTAACTACCACATTATAAGGAAAGGCGATCGCAAAGATTCATAAAAAACACTTATACTCACTTCTGCTGTAAGTGAAGCTGGATCATGAATGATTCGCGCGAACATAGATGGATATATGTCGATCGGGAGGCGCATTCCATTCACAAACAAATGTAATCCACTGCATCTTCAGCAGCTCAGATGTCGGGAGTAAATGACGACCACTATGTTCATTATTACATCCAGCAACACAACACCTCAATCGCTCAATCAGAGATATTCTTGTCTAACTTACATCCCTGCTCTGGCATCAAAACGAGGAAAGTTACTGGACTGTGACAGCTGGTCTGAGGTAAGAGCTCATGTCAATCAACTATTGTGGGAGTGGCATCTGAGAACGGCTCGATTTGAAAAAGGGGATATTATTTTTACAGATTAATTAAAAACCACTGCATGGATTTTTATCATTATAGGGTAGATTTGTACATACACTGCCAACACACATTAATGTTCAAACAACATGAAAAAGTGAACTTAGCATCCGATGACCCTTTTAACAAAAATGTTCAAATATGTCAAATAACTTGGATGCTCCCAATATTATATGTTAAATGAATAAAATTTAAATGAAATTAATGAAATATTTAGTTTATTCACCAAATATGTAAAGCTTAATGGCACAGTTTTTAAAATATCTGAATGTACACTTATCATCAGTCACTCAAGCATTATAATATGACATTGTATAAACATGATAATTAAGCATTAAACTTTAGTAATTAGAAATTTAGAATAACCATGAATGCATATTTGTGACTGAACTTAGGACTGGTGGTTGTGTATAAGATAAGTAATTTAGTGTTTCTATTAATAAAAAAGGAGGGGGGGGGGCGGGGGTGTTGGACTAAAAATAATACTGAAAAGATAACAAAACAACTACAAATTCCACTACTAATAACAATCTACAACGCACTAAGGATTAATGAGCTACTGGGTTCATTAATATTAATTATGTTGTCTGTGTTCGCTCGAACTGATTTGCTGAAATCAAAACGGGGGCGATAATAGGTGAGCGCCAGCCAATGAGATTGCCGTTTGCGCATTAGTTTCGCCTACTACCGAAGAAACCGGCAGTTCTCAAAAGCTGAAGAATTCCAAAGGAACTTCGTTATTTTGACAGGAAAATACAACAAAGAATATCGTTTACATGTAGCGTGTGAATTCGTGAGCATTCACGGTTTGTCAAATACAGGTACGCTGCGCATCCATTCAAATGAACTGAAAAATAAAATTATAATCATATAATAAATTATAGTAACGCCGCATTGTTTGTCGGTAACGGCGTTGTAATGGGGGGAACAGTAATTCGTTTGATTACTTCTTACTTAAATAATAACCCATTACTAACTGATTTTTTTTTCTCTCTCTCTTTTTCTCACAAATTTGGAGAATGAAAACTCTAGATGCAGCTAAACAAACCTAGTCGTTCTCTCACATACCTAAAATTGGTCTAACATGCCTAACCATTCATGATCAAAACACCACTAGTGTGTTTCTCCGGTTTACAGTGGTTCCGTTGTGGATGTGTTATTTTCGCTGGTGAAACAAATCTGACAATATTGTATCTAAAATGTAAGTCACTCAATAACAACAGCTGATCATAAATACGTGGCAGAAGAATGTAGTTCAAACTTCTAGGTTTATCGGCACATCATATGTTACCTTACTTATGTATATACTAATTATTTATCTCCTTCTGTTTTTACAATTATTATGGACTATGGACACTAAGCGTTGCTTGATCTCCTAATGAAAGATGTGCATATTTGTGCATACAGCCAGAGTTTTGATTATTGAGCTACAGTGTAATAAATTTGCTAAATTTAATTTTTTTTTTGTTCTTATTGTTAGGGATGATGAAGAGAATACAAGAATTGATGAGGAGAAGGGTCAGGAAAGCCAGATTCAGCTTTAACCATTTACAACTCTATCAGCATCCCAGCAGGAGAGCAAGTGAAAGAAGGAATACAATGTGTTGGTGTGAAACATAAAGGTCAGAAAAATTACTTTTCTGCAGGCTAATGACATGACTCATGCATGACAGAATGGATATATTTATTTCATGTTCTCTAAAAAGCCAAACACAGCCAGTCAGATTTTTTCTGAGAAAAACTTTTCATGTGGGCATGAAGATTTGAAGTTAATGTCAACAAATGATTACACTTCAGCTGATTTATGCTAACAGTCTTAGTCAAAGATGGCACACTTATGGACACCCACAGTTTGTTTACTGACCGTCTGATGCATATTGCGGACAGAGAGTTATTTTCTAATCATGCAGTTTACAAGAATAAGATAATCAGAGTTTCGTTTGAGTCACTTAATAGGTTTTCCATGACATTCCATAATCAGAACTGTGTGTACAAAATCCTACCCCTAAATAGCATGCAGAATCAAAACTGGGGGTGGTTGCTATACATGTCTGTCAGATGGTGACTTCCTGTCTAAGTGTGAGGTTCTTCTCAAGTAAAAAATTGTAGCTGAGACTGCAACATTATATTTTGTTGATAATTAGCATTGTTTTTCTGTGGCGTTGTGCTGTGTAGTTCCGCCTATATTGGTCCAAAATCCTGCACTACCTAACTTCATATTACATCAAATATGTTCAGATTAGCTTTGACTGTGTTGCATCTTGCAGCAGTTGTCACATCACGGCTGACTGAGGTACAATGTCAGCCTCGACAGGCACACACATAGACGAGAGACCCTTTCTCAGTATGAACCTCTCCTTTTACTCGATCTCGTTTGCTTTCTTCTCATTCACTTTCTCTCAGGAGATCAAAAAGTCCTTTTGCTGTATTGAATTTTTGTAGCTCACTCCTCACCTTTCAGTATTGGCCTCAGTTCATTCTGGACTGAATGAGCCACCAGGTGAGACTTTGATAGTGCCTCTTGTGAGATATTGGATTTTCTTTCAAGAAAACTGCATTTTGTCAGTGTACAAAAGTACAATAAAACCTGATCAACTTTAGATTTTGTGTGCATTTGTTGTTTGTTATTTGAAAGTACGTAACTCTTGATGGAAACTTGAATGGTGCAGCTCTATTAAAGCTGTATTCAGTCATTTTTAAGTTTCGCTGGATGTTATGGCAGTATTTTTCCTTCACTTAAAAAAGTGTAGGATTTTCAGTCAGAAATTGCTAGTAAATTTCACAAATAAATAATGAAATGGCAACTAATATACTGAATTAAATATGGAATTCTGAAGTTGAAAAACTGAAATATGTTCTAGTAAAACATACTCTAATAATCTTTGCTTTATTAATGTCTCTGCAAATGTATCAAAGTAGCTTTGAAGCAAAGTGAAGGTACAATAATGCAAAACCAAACATTTTTAGTTATCAATGCCGTTTGTAGTCAGCACGATTCATCTATGAGCAAGATTGTCCATTAATAAGTGGGTTTTCTGAGATTTTAAATTGAAATTCATATGACGGTTTGTATTCATTGCAGGCATTTGTTTACAGACCTTTCCTACTTATTTGCTGAATATTCTGTACTATTTTGATGTAATTCAGTTTACAGGCTAAGGAATAACTAGCGATGATATTACTGCATATTGACTGAACTCCAGTTTAAATTTCACCATTTTTACCTTTGTGCTCTGTAAACGGGAAAATGGACGCTCAAATAGAATGTGAGCAGCCCCCGCTTCAGCCGGTGCAGCGCTATTGATGAGATTTCAGGTCAGGCTGACAAATCCATTTCATCAAAGGTCAAAATGGCAAATATAGTTCAGACATGGGCAACGCAGATGGAAGGCGGACTTTTATTCCCAGACATCAAACTTGACAAAGGCAGACCTTGTGTGGAGTCTGGTTTGGTTGCTGCCTCAGTGCACCAAAATATAGTCATTTTATAACGTGTAAGTAAAGATGTGAGAAACAATAGCTGTGCTCACAGCAGCAGAATACTGTTTTAGAATGATAAATCAATGTTCAAACACAGTTTGGTTAACAACAAAACTGAAAACCACATTCTGTAACCAAACCAAAATAAAATTTGCATGTGGATTTTTAGAATACAGATGAACAGAACAATGATAGTAAATACAGTTGTCGATCCCGACCACCGACTGTGTGAATGTAGTAAAAGACTGATAGGAAAATTTTGTGGACACAGAAATAAGAAGTTGTCCTTTTCTTTAGACAAAAGGAATGAGATATTGGGTTTTTTACACCCAGCGCTCAACCTTCATTACTTTGCCAGTTCTGCCACGTGCACTGGTGCGTGTACTGATAAAATTCTCTCAAGCTTCAATTTTTGGCAGACTAAAAAAAAGGTTGTCTTGCAGCAGGCAATTTCCCTGTATTTTGTATTCTTGTAGACTTCCTTTTATTTTAAGAATACTGCCGGTCCCTGCTGATGAAAAGCAGCTCCACAGCATGGTGCTTGAATGCCGCCTCATACTTCCCTGCAGCAATACTTCATTATAGGTATGATTTTAGATTTGTTGCTCACATATCACTTTGAAATTTAGCTCAAAAGCTCCATTCCGGTCTCAAATGACCACAAAAATCTTCTCCCGCAACTGACTTCCAAGCATTTTTGGAAACTCCAGACATGTTTTCATAGTTCTTTCTGAGTAATGGCCTCATTTGTGTCCCCCTAACATGTGGCTTTTCTCACAAGTCTCCTTCTTTGTGCATACAGATTTTTGAGGGATGACCTTGTCTAGACAATCTGGGTGGTTTGATGTAGCTTCCACTAGCTGATAATTGAACCAATATCATGCAGTGGATATCCAAGCATTTTGTTTTCATATTCTCTTAATTTGTGGAATTTGCTTTGCTATCTAAAATTGTTTTGGAATGCTTAATGGAATGTTTTGGACAAAAGTTAAAAGTTCAAGTTGTATTCTTGAGTTATTGAGCTCGACTCTGCCAGATTTGTTAAATGAATCAACCAGTCCATTTGAAAAGGAACATCTCAAAAGAACAATGATTTATTTGCTAGTCCAGTTCTTGAGTTCAGCTCTGTGACTTAGCTGAGCTGGCGATGGTTCTTGAGTCAAACAGTTCAATAATTAATGAATAATAATTGTAATTTTTAAAAAAAAAGTATTGTATGTCTGAAAACATGTCATATGGACTGGTTTCACTGTGCTTTTTGGTAGTTTTGGTCAGTTTTGGAGCTAAACAGATTTTATTACTATGAACTGTTGTATAGGCATGAAGACTTTGAAAACATTCTCCTTTTGTGATTTGTGTTGGGTTTGGAACAACATTGGGTAAGTTAATGACTAAATTAAAGCTCTGTGAAGCTCTGTAAAACATACTGTTGCCCAAAAATGTAGAAAAAAATAAAATAATAGAAATATAGATATATATATATATATATATATATATATATATATATATATATATGTATGTTATATACAAATACACGATCACCTGTAAGGATCAAAAGTATGCACGAATGAGTTGATATCATAACCATTCTGACCACAGGAGGGCAATGATGACTCATACTATGCTTTTACCTCAAGGCCAAGAGCAAGTGATTGGAAGAACACACTGTTTTTTTTTTATGTGTTTGTGTGATCACAAATGCGGTATTAAGAGTGTCCGTCTCTGTGCGTCACTGTCCTCTCAAGCAAGAGTTTTAACACTGCTGTGAAAAGCTCCTCTACACATCACTCACATTTAGGGCCCCTATAGTCACTGAACCTTGAAAGCAGCAGGACTAAAACACACTGCAGAGAAAGAGAGAGACACTGATATCTCTGGAGCCACAGAGGTAAGCAGCATCCACTGTTAAGTAATAACAATTCTCAACTGTGCACCAATAGCAGAAGCTTCAGCCCTGTTGCAGCCTGCTGATGAACTGAACTTGACTTGTTGCCACAAAACCAATAAGCATTTGAATTTTAAAGAAATGTTTTGACACTTCCTTTAGACTAATCATGACCTATCACTGATAAAACCTGAATTATAATCCTAATTGTGGGCCATGTTGTCACACTATATGGGGTAGTGTTATAGTTGAGATCAGTTTATTTGAGTCCAGGTTGAGACCTGATTCAAGACCAGAGTCCAAATGCTTCAGGGTCCACGTTGTGAAAATATGGACTTGCACTTTAGACTAGGTCTGGTCTCGAGTACAACACTTACATGTGATAAATTGAGGGCTTAAAGTTTTCTGGTGTGTGGCATGTGGCGTTTGGCTGCGGAAAAAAGATTCTAAATAAGAAAAGGCAGGGGGCAGCCGAGGCCTAATGGTTAGGGAGTCTGGCTTGTAATCAAAAGGTTGCGGGTTCGAGTCCCAGGTCCGGCAGGCATTGAAGGTGGAGGGAGTGAATAACCAGCGCTCTCTCCACCCTCAATACCACGACTGAGGTGAGTCCCTTGAGCAAGGCACCGATCCCCCAACTGTTCCCCGGGCACCGCAGGGATAGCAATATGGCTGCCCACTGCTCTGGGTGTGTGTTCACGGTGTGTGTGTGCATGTTTGCTCACTACTCACTACTGTGTGTGTGCACTTAGATGGGTTAAATGCAGAGCACAAATTTCAAGACCATACTTGGCCTCACGTCACATCCTTTCCTTTCCTTTAAAACTTGTTGATATCACGTTAGAGTTCGCCTACCAATGGTTTAAGAGCAACACAGCTTTCATGCTTAATCAGAAGTTTTTGCTCTTATAAACATGAGACCTGCATAATAGTATCCAATTGATCCAATAGATGCATGAGTCACAGTACTGATGAATGGAAAAGAAGCACGACACGTTGAAAAAACTGCGAGGTGAGACACAAATGTAAAAGATGTCCATCTACCGCATATACATTGAAACTAATTTATTTAAAAAAAAACAAACAAAAAAAAAACAGCAGAGCTTTGTAAACAGTTCAGAGTAATCATGCCATCTCCATATGATTGCCAGAACAAATTTATCGGTATTTTTGAAAAGGTCCTGTTCACACATGGGCTACATTCACACTGTCAGTTTTTGGGATTGACAACGGCATTTACTTACAGGTGTGAGTCTTTAAATGCCCCGTACACACAGCAACTTGCAGTCTATTTCGAATACTGTCTGTATGAACATGATGGGAGGGAACGGCTCCGGTGGAGACTGGATATAAAACTTTCAGATGACACACAGCTCATTTCTCCTTCACTGTAAGTTACCGAAACCACAAATTAAAGCACGCAGCACATGGTAGATGCGCGTTTGTGCGGCAGAGTGGCTCTCTCGTACTGTATTACGCAGACAGCTAGTTGTTCAGTCCTGTTCCGTTCACACAATGTGTGTGTTCCAAGAATGCGGTTGTGAGTCCTGAAAATTTAAGGGTGTGAGTTTGGTTATAGAGTATGGTTGTCACACCTGTAAATAACCCTACTGTGTGTGAACGCAACCGTATTTAGGACTCAAATAGAGTATTCTGCTGCTGTGTGAACATAGCTCTTATGGATATTTTACCAGTAAAGACTGTAAAATCTTCCTCTCCATATTCATGGAAAAACAATAAAAATCTGTTTAAAGAAGGAAAGCAATAACTTTGCTATAATATCCTTTTAAATCTTTCAAATGTTATTGCCACATTATTTGCATCTGCTGCACTTTATTCGTACAATTTAGTTTTATTAGTTTATTTATTATAATAATAATATCAGAATCAGAATGTCCTTTATTGCCATTTATGTTTACACATACTAGGAATTTGTTGTAGTGACAGAAGCTCCACAGTGCAATAGAATGACAGTGACAGGACCAGACATGATAAAAGACATAAAAAGAACAATATACAATTATACAAGACAGACAGTGTGCAAAATAGCAAAATAGCAATAACTTTACAATATACAAAATAAACATTTTACTATGTACGTAAGGTGCAATTTTGAAGTGTAAAATAAGTATGTGTGTTAAATAAATAACTGGATAAGTGAATGTATAATAGTGTTGTGTGTTCCACATTTATAGTGAAGTGTTCATTAATTTGGATTGCTTGAGGGAAGAAACTGTTCCTGTGCCTGGCTGTTCTGGTGCTGGTCTCTAGCGTCGACCAGACGGCAACAGTTCAAAGAGGGGGTGTGCTGGATGTGAGGGGTCCAGAGTCATTTGATAAGTGAGATCTCTGATTTTAGTTGAGTTTCAGTTGTCATTTTGTAGTATCTGTACAAACCCTGTTTAAGTTACCAGTTCTTGGAGCATTTTAATGTTTTCATTGTTGTTAATTGAACTGAGCTGTAGTTTTCTGTAGTGAACTGTCTTTGTATATTTCCTATTTTATACTAACTTTCTAGTATTTCATTTACCATTATTTATTTTGAACAAAACCATTTAAAAAAATTTAGATTGTAGGTCCCTGCCAAGGACAAAGCTAACCTGTAAAACTTGATATCAAAACATTTTTTTTTTCTTCTGATGAAAAATTGTGATTTAAAATGTGATTTAGGAAAAGCTTTGAGTTTGCTGTGCTTGTATATATGCACAGTTTGTGATTATATATAAACATTAATGTAAATTATTGTTACTGTTATTACAGGAACTAAAACTAAAAGCCATGTTAACTTCCTGTCTAGACAATATCTATCCTTTCTCCTTTCTAGGCCAGTATCCCTTTTAACCCCAAACTCATTGCAACAGAGAGAAAAAGCTGCAAATAAAAAGTTCCATCTGACCTGACCTGAGTATGTATCAGTCTTTCCTTTCATCTTTCTCGGTTAAAGTCCATGCTGTGAAATCTTCATATTTCTACAACAAGATCAACTGTGTTTCAGACACAGTTGTCTTGTTGTTTCAGACGCAATCTCTTCAAAACAATTCCCTCCTCTATCCCCTCCACCACCTCTTTAACAACTGATGATTTTGCTGTGTTCTTCACAGAGAAAAATATAACCAACAACAGTCAGTTCTCAGCTCCACACACACAGGAACACCAACCAACCACATCCACTGCTAAAACTATCCTCTCCTCTTTCTGGCCCCTCACTGAGGCAGAAGTATCTAAATTTCTGCTCTCCAGCCATTCCACAACCTGCCTTCTAGACTCAATCCCTTTACACCCCTTCTTCAAGCTATCTCTCCTTTACTTTTACCAGCACTCATACATATCATCAACACATCTCTTCTCATTTTCTGTACCATATTCAAGCAAGCTTGTGCAACCCCACTTAAAAAGCCTACAATAAACACTTTACTTATAGACGAGTTGTTTTCAACCAGATATAATCATTTCTTTCACAGAATAACCAACTATGTATTAATCAATCACGTTTCAGAAGTAGCCATTCAACTGAGACTGCATTACTGTCAGTCAATGAAGCCTTGAAGATTGAGAAAGGTGATTCCAAATCATCAGTTCTCGTTCTGCTGGATCTATCTGCCGCCTTTGATACTGTGAGAATGATCTGATGATTCACAGTCTGTGTGAATCACCAGATCCTTTTGTCTACCCTCTACCGCTTTTCACTGGGCATCACAGAAACTGCACTTTGCTGGTTTGAATCTTATCTCACAGGTAGGTCTTTCAGGGTTGTCTGGGGAGGGGAGGTATCCAAAGCACATCAGCTTGTCACTGGGGTTCCTCAGGGATCAGTTCTTGGACACCTCCTCTATGCTTGCTATGCTGATGACAACCAGTTTATATTTCAGCCAGACAATCCAACAGAAGCTGCACAGATCTCAGGCTGCCTGGCGAACATCTCGGCATAGATGAAGGAACATCACCTGCAGCTCAGCCTGGCAAAAATTGAGCTTCTTATCTACCTTGCCACTCCGACTCTACAGCATGATTTCACCATCCATCTATGTTCATTAACCATTACCCCATAAAGTTCAGAAATATCGGAGTAATCTTTGATGACCAGCTAACCTTCAAAGACCACGGGCGATGTTCTTCTGGCTGGACTTCCATCATGTGCAATCAAACCGCTACAAATGATTTGGAATGCAGCAGCATTCTTCAAGCAGCAGTCTTCAACGAGCCCAAAAGGGCCCACGTCACACCGCTATTTGTCTCCCTGCACTGGCTACCATTCAAGACATTGATGCTTGCGTACAGAACTGCCATGGGCTCAGCACCCCCTACTTCCTCTCACTCTTATAAGTCTTCATCCCCTCCAGAAGCCTGTAGTGATGCCTCATGGTACCATCACAGACAGGCACAAAATCACTTCCCAGATTATTTTTGCTTAACATTCCAGGCGGGTGGAATGATCTTCCCATCCTCATTCGAAATCCGAAATGTACAAGTGTACCCTGCTTTTATGAAAATGTGAACATCATTTTCACATTAATTATTGATTTAGGGTATCCCTATCCTAACTTTGCACTAACAACGTTTACGTCTGAGGTCTAGTTCTGGTTTGTACTAGCATCAGCAGCAATCGTGTGACAACCAGCCCCATGCAAAAGTGAATTTGTCCTCTGCTTTTTCACTGAGTACACAAAACCAACAAAAGGAATAAAATCCCTGTGCTGTAGAAAACACAAACCTGAAATAAATTCCATCCCAGTCCCTCTGGGATCAGCTGTTTGTGTCCCACAGCATTAGCATTTGATGCTGTGCTGTTGATATCTTTTTTTGAGCACCTACACATGCTGATGGTAAGCAGGTTCCCTGTTAAAGATTATTCTGTTTGTCAGCTTTGACTCATGCATTCCAGACTCATGCTGTCCTGTCCACTGACTCAGCCACACCTCTCCAGCCTCAATGTCGATAAGTCGATAGCATCGGGCTGTGGTGCAATTAAGACATTATTAAACTGTTCATCTGTCCCTTCTGAACTCCAGACTCACCCCGCAGCCTCACAGCGGTCTTTCCTCAGTGAAATCCCCAGTCTGCCTGTGAAACCTTGGCTGTGCTCCATGCATCTGCAACCCTCTGTAACCCTGCGTGCCTCCTCTCTTCAGGCTGTGCCCGTCGGGTGTGGAAGTGCCAGGGTAAGTGAATGAGGATCTGACAGCTGTAGAAGAGTAGTCATGTGGGCAAGCAGACCTCATCTGCCACCACTGAGGGGTGAAAATGTGGCCTTGTGAACCCTTGAGATTATCCAGAGCACTTAGCCAATCGCTCCCTCCTGAGAAAAAGACTTTGGGTGCACGCCTAGGCTCATTATTACCAATATGATGATTTTAATGATCTTAAATATCACTGCACTTGCCTCTATGTAAGAAAATGGACGTTAGGCATGTGATGTCATAAGCTGCTGTTTGGACTGACACTGAGCTCTCTATACCAGCGTATAGTATCAGTATTGGAATTGCTCCGATTCTTCTTCTTCTTCTCTAAAATGAATCGCATTTTTGATCAAATTTACATCTGATAATGGTTTCAGAAGTGGGTGTGGCAAAATGGCTTGATAGCGCCACCTATAAAATTTCAACAAAGTGCTCCTCGAGCTATGTTTCACATACATACAAAGTTCAGTAGACACATGCAACACACCAATACCTACAAAAAAGTCCCTCGGCACAAAATCTGAAATCCAACAGGAAGTCTGTTATTTAGAATTTTCTCAGCAAGTTTTGGGCCGTTTTTTGCCTTTTCAGGTGTTGTATTTAAATGAACTTCTCTTATAGATTTAAACAGATCAATACCAAATATGGTGAGTATAATCTAAAGTGCTCTGTGACATTAAATTGTGAAGATCTTAAGTTTTCGTTGAAGGGCGTGTCCGTGGCAGCCTGACGAACTTTGATGTTTCGCCATGAAAAAGGAAGTTGTTATAATTCAGGCATACAATCTCTGTTCTGCACCAAATTCACATGTTTGATAGTTGTTTGAGTCCTGCCCTGAACACATGTCCATGACCATATTTATTTATAGTTATAGCGTCACCTCCTGGTAACAGGACGTGACATGTTTTATGCTCTAACAAACTCCTCATACATATTTAATGACATCAACATTATGTTTAGTCAGTCTACTCTAAAGGTCTTAGCAGTGTTAAATTGCAAAGATCTTGAGTTTTTGTTGAAGGGCGTGTCCGTGACAGCCTGACAAAAATAGATGTTTCGCCATGGGAATAGAAGGTGTTGTAGCTCAGCCATACAATGTCCAACCTGCCCTAAACACATCTTAAGGCCAATATTCTGTTATAATCATAGCACAACCTGCTGGCAACAGAAAAGTAATTGTTTTGCACTAACTTAAACATGCAATGTCAAATCTGCACTAAACTTCACATGTTTGGTAAGGGTCCTGGCCTGGAGACATCTAAAGGCCAATATTCAGTTATAATCATAGTGCCACCTGTTGGCAACAGAATACATCATGCTTTGCACTAACTCAAACATACCGTGTTCAATCTGCACCAAATTTTATATGTTTGATGAAAGTCCTGGCTTGAAGAAGTCATCTACATGCCAATATCCAGTTATAGTCATAGCTCCATAGCTGAGAGCAGGAAGTTTGGCACATATAAATAACTTGGACATATTTTTTCTATATTCACCACTTTACATGTTTATTGCTCACTGTTGCTGTTTTCATAAAGCCACCGGGCGACAGTGAGCCGAGGTGCGAGGGCCCTTTTAACGCTTTAATTTTGATACTTGATTTTTTTTTTTTTTTTCAATTCGAAGGTGTGACAAATATGTTGTTTGGGTATGTTATATTATTTATTTCCACAAAAGGTGATGATTTAATTAAGTAAGTAGTTAGTTATGTATAGGCAGTGTCTATACTCAGAAAATATGTTTAGCAATACAAAAGCAAAACAAATATCAAATATGATTTGAAACAGTGTGTAAATCAGTCAATTGTTCTGGAAAAAATACAGAGTCATGTCCGAATCGAAATCAACAACAGTTTTGTAAGCAAGACATTTTTATAGATTGCTCATAGTCCCAGCTAAGTGTTAGTTGTGTTCCACATAAGATGGAAACTGTGCAAACGTCAAATGAAACTGAGTTTACATTGGGCTAAGAAAGAAAGAAAAAAAAAAAAAACCATGCCACTGTTTTCTCTGTATCTGTGCACATTCTTACTTATTTACTCATACAAAAAACTCTTCCAGCAACCAATATAAACTTCAATCAAGGCACCATGGAGCTGTTGTGTGAATGTCACGCTGTGATAAACACATCTACGCTACAATAACTTTTTATTTGTTTTCTTGCAGCTTCTCAGACAAGAGACTTTCAATCATAGTAGTGTTCAGAGAAGGTGATTATGATAAGGGGAGGTAAGATTTCTTCCACATCACAAAGGTGCTAAAAGGAGGGGTAATTTAAGAGTAATTTAGCCTTTGTCTTAGATGTGATGTGCTCAGAAAACTTCAGAAGAGCTTGCAGCTCGCATCCAAACGATGTTGTTATTTATTTCAGTCAGAACTTGTTGATTCACACTTCCGTGTTGAAGTTGAGAGAATCTAAAGGCCTGTTTTGATCATCTCTGATGTGGCAATTCCATCCTGCTGGTCTTATTATCAACATTTTCTTTGTTGTTTGTCATAATCATTGATCCAAAGCATTCCTGAAGCGCATCACTTCTAGACACACACAAATCACTGCATTCATGAAAGGATCTCCTGCCTCTGAAGTTTCATTTTACTCTTCAAGTAAAAAAGCAATTTAGAGAAGCCAACCTTTTGAAAGAAGCTTTCTTAGTTGAAGTGCAAACACAACCTTAATTAGCAAATGATAATTGTATGCGGCACACTTTCCTTTGCAATCTGAGGCTCGCCGCTGGAACTCTTCCTCATGGAAATTGCAAACGTCCTCCCCAACCCACTCGCCACCGACATTTACGAAATGTCAATACATTCACAAATGCCAAATTACAAGCAAATCTAGCTGAAGAGCTGCTTGTTACGTCGATAGTTGTAGTTCATTAACCAGACAATATTTCTGTGTTCTTAATGTACTAAGCCTTAGTATTTATTTATTTATTTTTTTAAATAATTTTAGGGAATATATGTATATATATATATATATATATATATATATAATTCATAATAATTGGCCATAGTAAATAAAGTGATAAACATTTATTTTAAAATATTTGACAAAAGTACACTTTTTTTTTTCTCTGTCTGATGATGTTGAGTTACAGCTTTTTAATATAATGAAAGCTTACTAATAAATGAATAAATGAAAAACATTTTTTAATCTAAAATAATTAATTTGTGCTTAAATTCTTATTTATTAAATTCTTTAGACTGTTTGGTCTTGGTAAAAATTAGTGCTTGTCAAGCCACACATGATTGAAAATGTAATTAAGTTAAATTTTTCCCCACACAACCACCCCACCCCGCCCCCACCCCCGGCTCTACAAATGGCTTTTCGTTTACCTCCAAAAAAGTATCGATTTAATTTAGTGTTCTAATTTCAGATGTCAAGGACAATGTTTTATTATGTTCTTGAGAATGTCTTGTGAATCAATTTGGCAATGGATCACTGGCAGAATGGGATCAGTTCAATACGGCCCCCTCCAAACTAAGCAAAACAATTATGATCATGATGTTTCATAACATCATAATGCTTGTCTTTGGTTCCAGGGCCAGTAGAGGATTACTGCAGAAGGAATTAAGGTTCCTGTGAGTTTACATTTTCCTGCATCACCTGTCTGAATTAGACAAACACAGGCAGGTTATTAACAGTCTAATGTTGGAAGCTAATGTTTGATCAATCACACTGTCTATAGTGTGAGTTAAGTCAACATTACTGAAGCAAACAAGAGAAAACCTTAAACTAAAGAAAGGTCATCAGATCAATAATCCATTTAAGATGCTCTGTTGGATTCCAACGGCCGACCGCCAGCAATCAAGAGGGAGGGATTTATCTGTGCCCAACATTTAATCCTCAGTCCTGAGAACGCTAGTAACTAAGACATTCGATTTTCACTGCCCCCTTAAAACCAAGACCCATTGTGGAAAATAGTGATTTAGAAATCATGTTCGGTTTCATACCAGTGCTGTTGGCTGTTATAACTGTCGACTGGATGAAGTTGAGATGGAAGACATCTGTTGCATTTCTAAACAGGGGAAAAACTGCTGATTCTTTTCCAAGCTGTTGACAACGGAGGCCCTAAATCACCTATATTGTGTGCAGTTTTTTCAGGAGGAGCTCTAATGTAAAATTCACATATTACCAAGACAGATGTTTAGCATCCTGAAGCTTTTGCTGAAACAGCTGTGTTTGAATAAATGACAATGAGTAAGAGTGTTTTATGGCTGTTTGTTTCAGAAACATGATCTTAGTGAGACATTGTTGAAGATGGTGCATGTCTTGTTTTCTTTCCAGTCTGTCAGCTTAATGTGAATAGACAACTAAACCACTCATACTGTAAGTTGATTTCCTTAGAAAGTGTAAAGACATTGGCTCTAAAACTTGCAACATGGATTCAACCAACGGTTTAGAGCGGTACTATCTTTTTGACCAACCAATGGCAGACCAAACCTGTTCGAAAACAGTTAATAGTTTTGCAGTTCCATTTGTGGAAAAACACTGATTTTTCATTGCGTATGGAATTTCAGACCAGGTTCTGTAGTTTATTATGACTGAAAAATGTTTGTTTAGCAAACAAAGACACTTTTGGCTAAAATTCAAATAAGTAATAAATTGAAATCATTTATATTAAGCCAATAAAAAGTGATAAATCGAACAGTGAATTCTCATATTCCAATGCAGACATGAACAAACCACTCATTTTCAAGTCCTTGAGGGAAGCTGTCTGCAGATAATTCTCCGGTGTCGTGTTATAGGTCTACACACACAGGCTTCTGCAGCTAATGTGTGCCTTTTGTCAAATTAAATTTGAAATCCAATTATGAGGCAACATAACTTTAACAAAGGGGTGAGTGAATGAAACAAAAGCATCCTCTTATACTTGTTCGTCTGGATAACTGAAAGTTTTCACACTTGGCTCCTCTTTAAAAGAACCAAACTCAGACCAATTTAAGCAACCAAAAACATTGCAATAAATAAATAAATAAATAAATAAATAAATAAATAGAAAGGTGAAACATAACCTGTTTTTCCTCTCTAAAAGTGGGCTCTGATCTCAGTTTTATCCATTTTAGACTTTTAGTTTTAGTAACTGTGTCACAGTACACGTTCAATCCATTGTTTCTTGGAACTTGGACTATTACAATATGTTGTTAGTTACATTTATTTAGGTAACACTTTATTTTAAGGTGTCCATAATACAGAGTAATTACCTAATTAAGTACTTAGTGGTAGCCATTGTACTTGAAACAAAATGTACTTACCATGTAACTAAGTTATGAAACAGTCTGTAATTACAGTTTGTAAATATAGCTGCAAGCAGCAATTGCGGGGCCAAGCACAAAAGAGGCAGAATGAGGAGTTAAGCACGGCAAGGAGCAGCAGACCGACTACAACAGTGAGTAACTTAAGCCATTTTAGGATAATATCAGTTGAAATGGCTGAAAAATCATAAATACAACCAGTCGTAATAAAATTTAATGGCTTATCACTTTTGACCAACAGGTGGTGCTGTTTTCAAATTGATGTGACGTGTTCTGTGTGAAATGACAATGACACACACAAAGTTTGACTAACAAAGATCGGACTAACAGTCTGGGAGGAGTTCGAAAAAGTAGGTTTTGTACATTAATCAAAATGGCGGACAGGAAGTTTGGCCAATTTCGGCATAATGGGTATGAATGTTCTCGACTTGACCCAAGGAATCTATTGGCGTCAGTTTCATTCCAATAGGCTAATGTAAACAGAAGTTATTAGCATTTTTGTAAATTTCATTATTAATGTTTAGTGAATGGCGTATTACTTCTGACCCATAGGTGGCACTGTTACCAAATTGATGTGGCTTGGTCAGAGTGTGGTGACAATAGCACATATAAAATTTGGTGTCAATATGTCAAAGCTTTGCAGAGATACAGACTCGGATGCAATTTGGCATCTTTCCAGTAAATTCGTTGATGCGCTAAACGAAAACGGTTTCGTGTATCGACACAAAATCCATAACTTTTTGTCAGCATGGTCTGAAGATGATCTGAGTCAAATTTGGTGAAAATTGGACTAACGGTCTAGGAGGAGTTCGAAAAAGTAGGTTTTCAACATGAATCAAAATGGCGGACAGGAAGTTCAGCCAAAATTGGCAAAATTGGTATCGGTGTTCTCAGCACGACCGAAGGAATCTATCAAAATCAGTTTCATTTCAATAGGCTAATGTACGCAAAAGTTATTAGCAATTTTTGAAATTTCGTTATAACTTTTGACCACAAGGTGGCACTGGCCCCAAAATTTTTATGTACATTCAGGGCATGGTACCGAACATTTTTGTAATTAATGTCGAAACGATACGCTAATCGGTTCTCAAGATACAGCATTTTAAAGCTAAATTCAAAATGGCCGACACCCAAAATGGCTGACATGGGAAAATTGGATATGGTTCGACTCGGTATGACACACCGAATCTAAAGAGACCAGTTTTGTGATTTTTGGACAAATCATTCAGACGTTATAAAGAAAAATAGCCATTTTTCGTATCTTCTGACCACTAGGGGGCACTGCACCGAAACACTGCAGGTAGGCTCAGGTCATGCTTGTTATAACACACACCAAGTTTGGTGTCAATATGCCAAACTGTTACGGAGATATAGCCTCACATTGATTTTTGCTAGCTTTTCGTAGAATTCTTTCGCGTGTTATTCGTGAACGGCTGGACGAATCGACTTGAATTCCATAACTTTTTGCCAGCGTGGTCTGAAGATGATCTGGATCAATTTTTGTGACAATCGGTGCAACGGCCTAGGACGAGTTCGAAAAAGTAGGTTTTACGAACAATTGAGAATAGCGAAAAAACTAAACCTTACGATTTTTGAATTTTGGTGTCCATTCAACTCGGCATAAGCCAAGGAATCAGAGGAAAAAAGAATTTTTGTTGTGTGACTTACGGTTCAAACGTTATTAGCATAAATCTTTTGAAAGTTTGGACAAGTGGTGGCGCTAGAGAGTTTGAGTTAGAGACTCCAAACTTGCTATGGTTAATGTTGGGACTGTCCTCTATCAGTGTGCAAAATTATACAACTTTCCCGCAAGCGGTTCTATGGGCTGCCATAGACTTGCGGCGGAAGAGGAAGAAGAAGAAGAAGAAGAAGAAGAAGAAGAAGAAGAAGAATAATAATAACGCCAACGGATACAATAGGTGCCACCGCACCTCTGGTGCTTGGCCCCTAATTATAGTGATGCCATTGGCAGCTCCTGTTACACATATTTAACAGGCTGAGTCTGTTACGCAGCTACTCAAGTACACTTAAGTACAATCTTGATACACTTTATTTTAAGTAGCTCATGCCTGTGTAATATTATGTAATTGTAATGTAATTAGAAAAGTATTACATGTATTTAAGCTGTGTACTGGTGGGTTAAATCAAACTAAAGTGCAGCTGGATAAGGTGTACAGTACAGATACACATGAAATACACTTAAGTACAATCTTTTTGATACACTTTATTTTAAGTAGCTAATGTCTATGTACTTACATTTTTAATTACGTTGTATAAAGTGTGCAACACATATGTAAGTGTTTTGGTTACATATGTAGCTGTGTAACATTGGTCTGTTACATATGTGTAACACTAGCTGCCTATTACATCTACATGATTATAAACTGTAACTACAGGCTGTTTTTTACATTTTGTTTCATGTAAGTAACAACAGCTACTACCAGGTACTTAATTAGGTAATTACTCTCTGTTACCTTTATTTATTTATGTGTTTGTTTAGAAATGAAAAATACAACTTATAAATGTATCTACAAATGGAATAGTAAATAATTTGATACATTAAAACAACATGATTACTTTTGAAACCATTTTTCAAAATGAGTAGTGTCCAGTGTCAATTCCAATTACTGCATTTTGACTTTGCATTATGATGTTTTATCAGTGCCTGTTTTGAAAGCTCTGGCAACTTCTGAATGTGATTTCAGTGATCCAATTACAAAGATTGGGTGCATTTACACCTGGCTAAACACATGAACAGAAAGTAAATTGAATGAATCAATCAATCAATTAACCAATCAATCAATCAATAAATCAATCAATCAATCAAAAAAAAAACAAAAAAAAAAAAAAAAAAAAACAATTTGCAAAATAATGTATACTGCCTTATTGGGCTTTTAGATGTCACAGAAATACAAATAGGCAGATTAACTCAGCAACAATAATCTAATTACAAGGTTTTCAAATCATTCATAATCATTAATTGCGGTAATGCCTGGTCATAAACATTAAATCTCCATCCCAAGGTCTTATCAGGTCAAATAACTGTTTTCAAGAAAGAAATGAATAAATAGATGACTCTAAATCAAATCCACTTCATATAAAATCATTCAGATCTACTTTAAATACTTTTCTTGTCTGTATTATGCTAATGAACCTTCTCCTGAAAGCATTTTTAACCCATAACTGCTGGTTGCATTACTCAGCCAAGCCCGTATTATCCATCACCCCAGTCAACAGGATCAGCAGAGAGTAAAACTACAGCAGATTAATTTGTCCATCTGTCCAAATACTAACCAGGCTACACAACACAACCAAAATATTGACGGTGATGCAGAGATTTACATAACATTGCAATGCATGCACCATATAAAGGAATAGTTGTAGATGATTTTGTAGATGATTTTATTTGTTCATGAAAACAGATTTGGAGAAACGTATACGTTACATTACTCGCTCACCAATAAATCGTTTTCAGTGAGTGGGTGCCGTCAGAATGAGAGTCCAAACAGCTGATAAAAAACATCACAATAATCCACAAGTAATCCACACCACTCCAAACCATCAGTTAACATCTTGTGAAGTAAAAAGCTGTGTGTTTGTAAGAAATAAATCAATCATTAAGACTTTTTTTAAAAGTTATATTCATGGGCTTTTTATTCCTTTATATAGGGCAGTCAAAAAATAGGCAAGTGAAAACAAGAGTAAGGGGAGCGGAATAGGACCTCAAGATGGGAACTCGGGTCGCTGTGAATGCAGTTGCATTGTATATGTCAGCACACTAACCACACGGCTATTGGATTATGGATTATGTGAAACTTTTCATTTCACAAGACCTTAACTGATGGACTGGAGTGGTGTGGATTACTTGTGCATTATTGTGATGTTTTTGCCAGTTATTTGGACTCATTCTGATGGTACATATTCACTGCAGAGGATCCACTGGTGAGCAACTGATGGAATTCTAAACAAATTTATTTTGGTTGACCTGACAGCCAGTAAATTTTCAGTTTGGGTGAACTGTTCCTTGGAGAGTATGGTGATAGATGGATAATATCTTCCTTAATAACCCTATAAAATCAACTTAAAATAATCTTGTGACAGCAATGAAATGCACTTAAAAATTAAAACGGGATGGGAAGTTTTACCTGTTAAATATAAATTTGCCTTTTCATTTATATAGTCTTTGAGGTACTTTGATAACCCTCACATGCACACACACATACAGACACACTGGTTTAAATAAAGACATCAAGCAATGTGATGATTTTCAGTTTTTCTTTTAGAAATATACAGAGCCAAAGCATCATAAGATCACGGACCATTACAGGTAAAGTACATCTTTTTAATGCTTTTACTGATAGAGAGAGTCACTGCAAGAAAATAGTGGTTAACCTTCTTTTATAACCCCAGTACATTACAGTATAATACCTTCTGAACTGCTGGATTGATTTTCTCGACCTCTGTGTACACACCATCTTTGTTACGGCAGTAGCATGTCACTTGAAGACTAACGAGATATTGTCTTGTGAAAACAAATTATAAATAAAAATCTGATGTAGAAAGTGCTTGGGACAGGTAGAAAAGACACGATTGACACCAACCATTCAGAGAGAGCTGCCCATCATTGTACATAATGTTATATTCCACTCTCTTGAGCACTGAACGTTTTACAGAGCACAAATCACCAATGCAATGCGTTTGTTACGTACAGAAATGATCACACAGTAATATGCCTATGCAGCCTCGACTGTAACATCCTCAAACAAAACTTGCTCAGGGATCGTCATAATGGAGAGGCCTATATAAAACAGTATTGTCGAGAGAGGGGAATTCATAACATTTCATCAGCCAGTAGCCCGCCTGGCTGTGCTGAAATGTCAGGAGAAATGTAAAAGCCATAAATGTGGTCTGCTGTCTGCGGCTGGCAATGGCCCTGTCCTATCATCCAGAGTGGTATTTGTTCATCTGTTTGGTTTGGTTGTAAGTGCATGACCATCCGGTGCCTGAAGCGGGCAAGACTTGTGGTCCAGTGGGAGAAGGGATTGAAACTCACCAGGGCTGGGCGATAAGAAATGTACACAGGCTACAAAAGAGTACGGAGAGCTACTCAAACAGAACAACAGGCCTAATCCAATATTTGCTTACAGACGCCATGTTCATTCTAGCACATAGCAGCTTCTGTACATGAATGGTGATCTGTTTTGGGGGATTTTTCAGTCTTTTGCCACGTTTTAAGATTGTAGAGACTAGTCCATATGGTATAATTTGTTATCACATATGTTCATGTCAAGCAACAAATATCCATATGGCTGTATTAGCATTGTAAAGTAGAAGTGTATGCAGTGGCATAGGGAATGGTACAGTAGCTGCCCTTGATCTGAATTCTGTTTGGAATAATGCGTAACTTTTTTCATCACTGTCCAGCATATATTAAAAATAATTAACATTAAATCCAGTTTAAAGCTGGTGTGCGTAATTTCTGTGCAACCAACATCATCAAACAGAATTGCAAAATTGATGATCTTTTTTTCAAACAGGTTTCCTCACTCGCCCTTATCTAACTAACAGGTAGCCACACCCCCACTAATCCCATTGGTCGAGCCATTGTTGCTATGTGTAGCTAGCCAGAATTCTCAAACAAACAGAGAATTGTTTTGGTAACAGCACAGCGTTTACACTTCTCTGGGGAATCATCCTTAAAATGGCTTAGTTGTCGCCGCTTATTAAACTGCAGTATAGTATAAAGTATTTAAACATTGGGAAATTTACACTTCAATCCTGTTTTTATAACTGATAATTGTATGAATTGAGAATGAGAGTGTTTTGGCATTTTCCATATTTACATGGTACCTACAAATATCTTTATTATTGAGCTTATTTCTTGTTAAGCTCAGCTCACAGCAATTTCTGGTAAATCTCAATGAATGATTTCGCCAGTAATAACAAAATGGTCGAATGGTGTAGAAACCCTGGATCTCAATTCAGTGCACGTTGCAAGATGGATCGTTGTGTGTTGGAAAATTTCTATAGGTCTGTATATTTTCATTTCACCTTGAAAGAAACAGTTATCAATACAGAAAGATAGGCCAAGGTAAGTAACATATGGACATTTAATTTGAAACACTTCTCTATAGCACTGGCTATGCTGAGAGAGAAGAAAACATAAATCAAAGAGTGATCGTTTGTACAGTATCAATGGTGTGATTTGCTTTCTGCACTTTATGAATCAAACTGACTAAAGAACAAAGCAAAATAACTGCAAATTTACACACAGAGAGCATGAGGGATTTATATACAGTGTAGTAAGGACTGAGCCGCACTATCAGCACTGAAACAGGCCTTTTCGTGTTTAAGCCCCACAATAGGCACCAATCCATTTGTAAAATTAGACTCATCCAATAGCACTCATGTATGAAACCCATTGAAATGCCACAAATATAATCAAACGTAAAGTGCTTACAGCGCCGACTGACTCAGCGGCGTCACGCCTTGCAGTGTTTCTTGTATTCGGGTTGAAGTAAGGGATTGTCAGGTCGGTACAAATCAAATCTCTTGCTCTGGGTCAAAACCAGGATCTTTGCAGTTCAAGTGAGAGATGCCACAGTTCCTCCTCCTTGTTTATATGAGGGATTGCCTCTGGTCATATTTATCTTTATGAGCGAGGAGGAATGGGGAGATAACTTGAAGAGGAGATAAAAGACTGAAGTGTTGGAAGCTTTGATAAGCAAAACACACTGATAGCTTTCATGCCCAATCTGTTTGCACTGTCGTAGGGCAGAACTGGAGGGGTTAGACAACTAAATGCAGATTCAGAGCATCATACAAACTTTGGCAGTGAGGAAGGTGTCGTATCATCGGATGTAAGCACAGTTGGTGTTCATACTGGGATGAGCCTGAACCTTGTTATAAAGGGTCAGTGGCAATTTCATACAATTATGCCACTTAATGTAACACCACATCGATAATGGCTGTGCTCTGGCCTAGTACTAGAAACATGCTGCCATCATTTTATCTTTTTCTCTTTTTTTTGGCAGTCTGAATATTTCTCCCCAGGATAGGCATAACCAAAACACAGAATGAATTGGGAAATAGAGCAGATGATCTAATCAATTGAATGCATCCATTTCTTTTGGCAATGCTAATGGGTCAACATCACTGGAACTGTGGCTTAAGCTAGCGTCTTTTTGTGAAGAGCTCTGGAAGAGTTCTACTTTCAATATTTCTTTCTAAGTTTTAGTCACTACAATTGTCCAAATGCCTCTAATTTCTAGCTTTTGCATACACCACAGCATTGGCTTTTAAGTAGTTTGTGTCTTTTTGCTAGCTCAGTTGCTGTTAGCTTGATATCAGTACGCTGATTCAGGACTAAGAGTGATTTTACCTTACAAGTGTTTGAGTGTAGAAGTGCTTGAGTTATCAGTAGTGCCATAAGTTGCAATTTCAATTCTGTAGACTAAACACTTAAAGAAAGACAAAGAAAACAACATACATTTACATTAAGCATGAATGCCCACACTCCATTAAAAAACAAATAGACAAATAAACATGTACACAAATTCCTCACTTATAACAGTGAGAGTACTCAATGCAGTCCAGTCCAATGGCAGCCACATTAACAGTAGTCAGAAGATTCAAACCAGAGCAAACTCTGTAAACTACTCAGATCTCAATTCTGTTTCCATGTAAACTAAATTTGTGTTCTGCAAGAAACAAGCAGTTTGAAAATATATCTAGCACATGTGTAACAAGCGGAGATGATTTTTATGAATTGAAAGGAAGATTTATAAGTGTTATAATTTGACTTCACACAACAGGACATAGGACGAGTGTCTTTTTAACATCCAAACACCATTCTTCCCATCGGCGCACTATTCACACCAACCCAGATCAACCCTTTTTGGAAACAATAGTATTTTAAAAAAAGTGAAAAACCCTCCTCTCATAACCACAAATGTCAACACCTTAAATAGTCCTACTCAAGGCAGGAGACAAGATTACATCATCCATCCAGTTCCCAGTGCAAGTCCAATGAATTTTTAAAAACCATGTAGTTAAAACACTGAAAATAAAGAATGTTCAGAAAGAAAGAACAACAACGTACACAAATATATCTTGTCTCTGCATGGTAAATCAACAGCTCATAACCACATCTCACATTTGTTTGTCAGACAAACCTTTGTCAGAAGCGTCAGAATCCAAAGATTCTGACGGACATTATTTGTTAATTCAGTTCATACATTTGTCGTCCTTTTTTAAATAGTTTTTTCATTTGTTTAGCTAGCTGTGGTAGAGGCATTGAGAAGTCTTACATACAACTTTGACAGTTGTGCTTTAATGTACAGGAGCAACAGATTGTTGTCCTCTAGTGATGCAGAGGAGTGAATGGACTACAGAGATATGTAGTGTAGCCTTCAGCAACCGTCTTCAAAAAGCTCCTTTAAGCAATGTTGCCATGCTTTCTTCAAGGAGGTCATTGAGAGCTGTTTCAAAGTTACTGGAACTAAAGCAAGGACTAGTTCTGTTCAGGGTTTTGTGTCTTTCTACATTGGCAAGTAACATCACTGTGGCACACTGTTGTTTGGAGGAAGTCTTTGGCCCAGACATTTAGGGCATTCGGAGAGGTCAAGACAAGGTTCTGAAAACGGTAAGGCTTTTCAGAGCTGTAAATAAGATTTGGACAAATGAGTAAATCCACATATAGCAAAAAAAACGTTAAAAGCAAAAGAAGTGGAGGGTAAAATGAAACTGGGGTGCTAGATGTGCTTGAACTGGTTCCTGATTCTCATCTGGGGGGGGATTCAATCCCCTTTGGCTATTCCCAGCGCTGGATTCCCCTGTCTTCTGTCTATCTCGTGCAGTCAGACGTGGGTCTGCATGCGTTTCTGCAGTGGCCGTGTGAGGTCTGAGTTCTGGGATGATGATTGAGAGTAATGGGATGAGGAGGATGCTGAGGCCTTGCTGTCCTTGTCGAACTGCACGTAGCCGTCCTGCTTGCTGTAACTGCTGATGCCGCTGTCGCACTGTGTGTCCAGGAAAGAGCTGGAGTCGCTCATCGATCCTCGCTGGAATTCTCGCTCGCAAAGCTCGATGGAACTGCTGCCCATGCCCAGCACGAACCGCTGGCTGTAGTCATACAGGCGGTTGGGTCCAGCCCCCAGGGTAGAGTAGATGTTGGTGAAAGACATTCCTGTGGGAACTCGCTGCTTGCCGGTGGTGGCTGTGGCAGGGTCTCGGCGGATCTCCGTGGTCTGGTTTCCAGCTAGCGTGGTTGGGGTGCCATGATGCTCCTTGAAGGTGTTCACACTGTAGTATCCATTCGTGGGATCCTTTGAAGAACAATGCATTAACAAACATTCTGTCAGTGATGATGCCAACAGTCAAGAAATTGTCATAAAAGGGCTTTTACACTCACAGTCAAGCAATTGATACCTAAAACAATTCATTTTCAAGGGTTGCCAATATTTGATCCCCTGACGATGAGCATAAAAGCAATGGGATTGCATCACCGATCTAAATAAATGACTGAATTTCTCATTGTGTTCTAAACTGCCATCAGGCGATAAAGCCACCAGAAGTGTTTGAGCAGCCGCATTGCTATTCCCTACTGACTGATAGCCAAAACCTTGACATAAAATCACCCAATTTTTAGCATTTTGGTAGCAGTGCTAGATTTTATTATATATGTATATAGATACATTTTTACTAAAGATAATATGATGTTTACGGTCTTTTCAGGCAGGATAAGTGATTAATAGAAATTGTTAATATGGGTGTGTATACTGACGAACACAATAGACTAAGCACTTAGCAAAATATATCTTGTTATTCACATAATTATGCAGGAAATAATAAACATGAACATATATCTGGTATTAGTAGCAGAATAAACAATAAAGATACAATATAAGCCTTGTTATTTTATTGCACTATTTGTATTAAATTCAGTTTACTATGCATCATCTTGAAAATAAAGCTTCATGGCTTTAAATTTATACTGTATGAAGTCATTAGGTGATGTTTATTCATTAAAATCATATTATTTTCTATTAATTCCATGAAATGTATGGAAATACTAGAGAATTGCAATATAGTATATATATAGCAATATTGCAGCACAGTAACTTGATTTTTATGATGTTATGAGCAATCCAGTTCTCTATTATAGATATAAGCATCTGCTGTCATGCACAGCTGAATATCTACTAGAAACCATTTGGTACCATTGGAGATTTGGAAACCTCCAGCAATTCGATCACGGTCAGTGTAAATGCCCCTTAAGTCTGTGCGTTTTGAAGCTTGTATACTCAAACATAACGTATCTGAAACTTTTTAAGACCTTGCAGTGTTAGCTTTTGAAAATGCAATCTCAGTGGTAATTGTTTTGCTGTCAAACAGCTGAAAAGTACTATTACACTCTGCCGTTTTAACAGGACTAGATGACAATGAGACTAGCTTAATTCTCATTTCAAAGATGTGTTTTATGATTTCATCTAATTTAAACTGAATACTTGTTATTCACATGCAATCTAAAAATACTAAATTATCTGTTAATACTAATTATCTGATGCTATTGCTAATTAAGAAATTTAATGTTTTACAGATAGGAATGTCTTTGATTGCTGTATTTTATTATTATTATTATGATTTTCTAAATGGTTCCTCATTTATTTTGACCTTTATCTAACACCCTGAATTAAAGTTAAATTGCTTCAGAGCTTATGCAGTCTATTCCTTTTTCTTCTGTAGTGCCATCACTTGCACTGATATATGCAAGAAACATGCAAAGATTCAAAGACAATCTTTAGCAGTTACCTCAAAATATCGTTATAGGCTAATTAACAGAACTTTGATACACAATGTGGTTGTTAGTCTACACTTTTCACCTTTAATTGGACTTCAGAATCGTGGCTTTTTAAATCTGTCACAGAAAGAAATAATCAAAGCCAAAGGAACTCGATACCATGGCTGCTGTCGTTGTCGTGGTGCTATATCAGCACGGTTGCTAAGAAGCAAAACAGGCGCCACAACGTGGACGTGGATGCCATTTTGAGCGGGTGTGCAGGCCATATCCCGTGGGGGAGAGACGATAATCACCGTTAGGTGACTTCTCGATGACAACGCAAGAAAGGCGTTGTCAGGTGCGGTTTTATCAGGCGACAGTGATTGTGTGCACTCCGTATCTGTACTGAGCTGTCCCTGTTCACACTGCTTATTCTACACACTCATCTACATGTAGGGAGGGAATCAATCCTGCAGGGAGCAGGTAGAGAAGGCTGTGAAACAGAGTTTAAGAACACTGCATTTGCACACTGAGATAAATACAAATGAGAGAATAAAAGCTATGCTGCTTCTGTCAAGAATTGCAGTTGCTATCTGTGGGATCATATGTTAATCAAACTATGATTACGATAGTTCTTCTTTGAGCTCACACTAAAATGAGCTAAATTAGCATCTGACTAATACTTAAACACTTAAAATACTCAATGATCAGTGCAAATATGTAAAGGGTAATTATAATTGCTAATACGGCTTTAATTCATTTTTGCTTTATATCTTTAAAGCATTTTTCTGCCATAAACTACAAACACTCATTAAAACACTCAGAACATGTTTTTGCTAACACATACATGTTGAAAATAGAAACAAATTACAAAATTTTTCAATTAAAAACATACTTTGAGCAAATTCATTATGTGTACACACATACCCAAAGACTAATGCATATGTACTGTACATCACATGGACAAGCTAGCTAATTCCAATATATTTGGGCTGTCAAAACAATCAGTTTAATAGTGTTCTTTTTAAAGCACTTAACACATTCCTTAAGTTTCACAATAAAACTGTTTGAGTTTGTTATGTGTGATTTTTTAAAGTGTTACCACTGCATTTGCAAAAGCAGTTCACACACAAATCAGACCCCTAGCAGAGCACTTGTTTGAGTAAATGAGGGAGAAACACCTTCTTAATGGCTTTATTTATTTATTTATTTACAAATCAATCCTAGATTGGTTGTTTAAAAGTAAAAAATAATTATCATCAAATGTGTTGAGAAATTTAATTTAATTTAATTATCATTGCAGCTCAACAAGTATGAAATATTAATTATGAGTGAAGAACACTACTTGCACATGAACAAGATCATCATCTTATTTATTTGATCTATTTATACACATAAATTACTACTGTAACTAAAAATAAAGGTTCCAGGGGGGAGTATTCGCAACAAAACATTTTTGGTTCCACAAAGAACTAGTGACCATGTTGTTGTTAAAAGAAACATTTTTTTTTTTTTTTTTTAGCGTCAAGAACATTTTAATAATCTGAGATCCTTTTTCCTACTGTAAAGAGCTTTCAGTATAATGGGACAATTCCATGGTTGTTAAAAGAACCATATATCCCAATAATACATCATTACTTTTTAAAAGTGTAACTGTAATCTAAACAAACTTCTGAACTCATTACACTTCTATTATTTTGTGAGGAAATTAGGGTACACTTTATTTTTCGATTTAGACACTCTACTAAATGTAAATAACATTGCAATACATGATAACTACCTCTCATACGAGTATTAGTAGACTGTTAGCCCTGTTACAAAAAAAAAAAAAAAAAAAAAAAAAAGCATATGCTGGTATGGTATGTTTTGAAGCATGCACTTAAAAATTTAAAGGTGCTTCACAATGCCATAGAAGAACCATTTTTGTCTAAATCGTTTAATAAAGAACCTGTAACATCTGAAAAACCTTTCTGATTCACAAAAGGTTCTTTGTGGTGAAAGAAGGTTCTTCAGATTACAAAAAGGTAAGAAAGAGATGGTTCTTTAAAGAACCTTTGACTGAATGGTTCTTTGTTGAACCTAAAATGGTTCTTCTATGGCATCGCTGTAAATAACCTTTTAAAGCACCTTTATTTTTAAGAGTGTGGCTGCTGGTTTAAGCTGGTCCTTAGCTGGTCATGAGCTGGTTTAAGTTGGTCATGATCTGGTTCAAGTTGGTCATGAGCTGGTTCAGGCTGGTCATGTGCTGGTTCTAAGCTGGTCCTGAGCAGGAACTAGTTGCTTAGGACCACCTTAGGATCAGCACATGACCAGCCAAAGACCAGCTTAAACCAGCAGCCATGCTTCAAAACATACATAACCAGCATATGCTGATTTTTTTTATTTTTATTTTTTTTCTCAACAGGGAGGTTAGGGTTTGGGTTAGTAGAATAAGTATTTATGTCAGTTACATATACATATCAATAGTATGAAGCATTAGCAGATATTAAAATACTAATATATTAAGTCTACTAATAGTCTAATGACTGCTAGTTGACATGTAGTTGCAAAGTTACAGTACCTATAGTTAGTAGAATATCTAAAGTGGTCTATCAAAATCAGGGCTTGAAAACAAGAAAATAAATAAATAAATCGGTTCACTCCGAGCAGAATCAATAATTTAACATTTCTGTTCTTGCGTTCCACTGTATTATTATTGTTTCGAAACCGGTTTAAGTAGAAAAAAAAAATACTGGTTAATACGTTTTTTTTTTTTTTTTGTCAATTCTTTGCCTATAAAAATAGGCACAATAATAATAATAATAATAATAATAAAGTGCAGTTTTCTTTATTCAAAAAGAAAAAAGAGATCTAGTACAGCATCATTTTTTCTAGATTTTGGCCAAATGTAGGCTACTAAGCAAACGAAAAAAAAAAATAAAATAAAAACAAGTCGCATAGGCTCATGTCACATTTTATATTCAGAAATAATGTAGGGTAAAATGCTGGAGAAACATTGTTGAGAAACAACATTTTTACAAACATTATAAACACAGTTACTAGTTTCCTTCTTTCCACCAAAAAACTTTAAAGTTAAGGTATGTTTAGCCTATAAAAACATCAGTCCAAAAACAAATTAATTTAAGGTGATGCCTACCTCTTTCGGCATGAATCCAAATGTCTTCATATTTGCGGTATGGAGTATCTGGATGCTAAATGTTATTTATGCTAAAATATTATTTATTATGTAATAGGCTTTGGCTATCCCTCACTTTGGCTATATCAGCACAGTGAGGTGGTCACACTGAACGCAACAGATTGTACAACGGAGCAGTGTAACTTTTTATATGTTTCTTTAACTGTAGTTTATTTTGATGATGAACAGGCTGCAATGTCGCAAAAATATGTGTCTGTGTGCGCGTGAGGCACCAGCGCAGTGATCATACCAATGCTGGTTGGTTATACAGAAGCAAGACATCATTCAAAACTGTCAAGCTTTTGCAAAATAAAGAAACTAGCCTACTTGAACTTTGGATCGTGGCATAATAAACCGAAATTTAGCAGATTTTTTTCTTTCGTTTGGTTAATCTGTCACTGATTTAAATGGAATATTTTGTGTATAGGCCTAGGCCCTATATATTCCTTTTTATATAAGCCTATAGTGTTATTCTGTTTTCTCCGTTCACGGAAGCACTGCAGGTGCAGTCCATACACTATCCTCAGATAAACTCTAACGCATTGCCATTGCAACATACCTATAATGAGTTCATAGCTCAGCGCAGCCATTTCACTCGTTGGATGCGTCAGCTCAAAGTTCCATAGGCCGTACTACTTGAATTCATAATTGGTTGACAGCAAATTTCAAATATTAAATGGAATGATAAATTAACGTTATTAATCGGTTAATGGCCATTTCAAATTTTCGATTCTGTTCAGAACTATAACATTTTATTTAGTTTGTTTCTGTTCCTGTCAAAATTTCTTTTGTTTATGGTTTTCGTTTTTGTTCTTTGAACCGGTTCAGAGCCCTGATCAAAATGAAGTGTCACAGGAAATTATATGCTAAGATGTTAACGACAAAAAATATGACATGAATCACCATTAGATTTAATCAATTGACAGCCCTATAAAAGTATACACTGAGGTACCTTACGAAAAAGAAGTTTATTCAAGTGTGCTATTAGAATACTTCTTTTAAACTAAAAATAGGAAAGTATACTTTCAGTCTACTTTTTATGTACTTCTCAAAAATGTGCTTTATATACTTATCAGAAATATACTTAAAGTGACATTTAGGTATACTTGACTTATACTTCAAAAAGTCTAAATATATTTGAGCTATACTTGTGCTCTGAGAATCCGTGTTTTCATTGTTATACATGAAAGATGCTTACACATCTTCTGTAATTTCAAAAACACAAGTGAAGAAGAAACCAAAACAGATGCTTCCACACTGTAAAAAATGCAAATACATATTTTCCATTTTACAAAACATTTTGAGTCTCAAATACTAAAAAAATGCTATTTTCTTGAAACTATATAAAAACCCTTGTCAGACCAACAAAATTAGCCCAAATGTTGTCCCAACAAGTCACAGTTGTCTGGACAAAGAATTTCATATTGTTGAAATTTTAAGGCTTTGTAAGTTCCCAGCATGCATTGCAGCATGAATAATTGATCCAGTTACTGTTATAGGATTATTGTTTTGCTGTTTGCTGACTTCATTTAAACTTTTTTGTTGTTGTTTTGTCATTATTGTTAATTATTTGTTGTACTGTGACATAAAGATCTCATATTTTTAATATTTGCTGATTGCCACCATTCTTGAGGGTTGTGTATATAGTTTTGAGGCCTAGATTCTTTTTAACCACTTATATCCATTTCCTGGATATCTTAGTCTTGTAAAATGCTTTACAGACAAAGACGACATTGTCTACATATAAGATTATTTATAATGTTATGTTATGTTCAGATATCCATATAACAGAATATATGCAAATTAACACCTAAATAGGGACATAGTAGTATACTTAAAGTATGATTTAAAGTTCACTTGAAAAAACAAAAACACTTGAGTATACTTGCAGTATAAATCTACTAAACTAGTAGTTTATTGAGACTATACTTCAAAGTGTACTAAAATGCATAACAAAGTATTTTGATTAGTAAACTATCAGTATACCTATAAGTTCACTTTTAGTATATTTGCAGTACAAACTGAAAACATAGATGCAACTTAGTTGTGTACTCAGAGTTTACTACTGTTAAAGTATACTTAAAAATATACTTTTATATACTAGAAAGTGGGCCAATTTAGTCTCAAGGAGTATTAAAATAGTACACTTAAAAGTATACCACTAGTACACTGATATTTGTATACTTACTACATAAAGTATACTTAAAAATAAACTTGAAGTATACTTCTTTTTGGTAAGGGGTGTTTTAGTGGAGTGTCTCTTTCTTATATTACTTCCTTCAAATCCCACTGAGACATACCTTGATGTGCTGATACTCTTTCTCCTCTTCCTGAAGTACCTCAAGTTGCTTCAGAACGGACTCCTGCTGAAACTCACCCCGTTCAATCTGCGGCAAACAACACACGTTAGTATCTGGGTTACCTTCACTGTGTGAGCTTTGGTATTCCAAAACGCTATATTCCAAACGGAAAGCTACTTCAACTGGGTCAAATTCCTGTGAATAGTCTTCACCCCATAAGCAAAAACTTTCTTTGTGAGGTGTCCTCTCACTTTTGTCTAAGGTCTTGTGGTGTGTTTTACATCATGAGCCCAAACAGAACTCTCATTCTGGGCCTCGGAGGCTTGTGTGACAATGAGTGAAATTTCCAGAGACGGTGGCAGCATGTGTTTTGACAGAAGTTCCCCAAGGGCTCCAGGAGAAAAGGACCACTTGATCACTGGCATCTCTATGGTTACATCTATGCCCATGTCCTCCCAGGAAATGCAGGCTGGGGGCTAAATATAGGCATGCAGGCCAGCGGGGTTCTCACACTTATACTGCATTATTCATGGGTTTGACGATCACAGTGGCTAGGGAGATAGGCGCTATTAGTGTTGGGGTGGGGATGATTAGCATTCATTAGCTACGGATGTGACAGGGACTAGCATAATGAGCTAGCTTGTTGATTTGGGGGTGCTGATGGGGTAATGGCGAGCGGGATGTTTACTGTTTTCTTCCTTCGGAATGTGACTCACCATGAGCTGTTTCATGGCGGCATGATCCTCGTTTTCTCGTGCCGCGTTGTGATCTTTGTGTACAATTTCCACTCGAATATCGTTCTTGGCTGACACCACACCTTTGAGGTCTGAGAGGAAAGTGACAAGTGTTACTCCAGTCATGTCATGAAATGTAATGTACTGATGTGAAATAGTAAAAAATGCAATCTTCTTCATGCCACTTCACATTGCTTTAATCCATATAAACCAATGCTGCCTTCAAGTCATGTCAAAATTAGCATATTTATGAGATCAGCAGACATGCAGAAGTCTTAGCTTTTCTGTCACTAACAATATATAACGATTCAGGATTTTAAGAATTAGGCTATGATAACCCTGCTGTATCATATTTGATACACATTTGTAAGGCCTCTAAATTATTAGCATGATCAAAACTTAAAACTTGTGTTGCAGACAATTTGCTAAATTCCTTCTGCCAGCTCACTGGCCTTTTTGCTGTAAAATCTTTACTAATTTGAGTAAATATAAGGTAAAAACAAGTAATATAAGAAAGTATAGAATAACTTTTATATTGTTATTAATAAAAATAAAAAAAACTACATATCAATAAAAAACTACATAAAACATTTAAATATCATCTTACTATTAATCGGGAGATACAACTGATATTTATATGCATTTTATGCAAGTAATCTGTTATACCGTTATGAATTTCTCATTATATTAACATTACAAGCTATCAGATTTTGATCTTTTTGACCATATAAATTTCAGCATATTTTTTCTGACTTTGGGCATCTGAATATATTGAGGGGATCTAGGTGTGAGCTTTACATTCTCACTATATCATAATATGCGAAGCACAACAACCTGATGTATCATATATATATATATATACAGTGGGTACGGAAAGTATTCAGACCCCCTTACATTTTTCACTCTTTGTTATATTGCAGCCATTTGCTAAAATCATTTAAGTTCATTTTTTTCCTCATTTGTACATTTTTTTCCTAATGTACACACAGCACCCCATATTGACAGAAAAACACAGAATTGTTGACATTTTTGCAGATTTATTAAAAAAGAAAAAAACTGAAATATCACATGGTCCTAAGTATTCAGACCCTTTGCTCAGTATTTAGTAGAAGCACCCTTTTGATCTAATACAGCCATGAGTCTTTTTGGGAAAGATGCAACAAGTTTTTCACACCTGGATTTGGGGATCCTCTGCCATTCCTCCTTGCAGATCCTCTCAACCTGCAGCTGAAAAACACCCCCACAGCATGATGCTGCCACCACCATGCTTCACTGTTGGGACTGTATTGGACAGGTGATGAGCAGTGCCTGGTTTTCTCCACACATACCGCTTAGAATTAAGGCCAAAAAGTTCTATCTTGGTCTCATCAGACCAGAGAATCTTATTTCTCACCATCTTGGAGTCCTTCAGGTGTTTTTTAGCAAACTCCATGCAGGCTTTCATGTGTCTTGCACTGAGGAGAGGCTTCCGTCGGGCCACTCTGCCATAAAGCCCCGAATGGAACCCGAGGGCTGCAGTGATGGTTGACTTTCTACAACTTTCTCCCATCTCCCAACTGCATCTCTGGAGCTCAGCCACAGTGATCTTTGGGTTCTTCTTTACCTGTCTCACCAAGGCTCTTCTCCCCCGATAGCTCAGTTTGATAGCTCTAGGAAGGGTTCTGGTCGTCCCAAACGTCTTCCATTTAAGGATTATGGAGGCCACTGTGCTCTTAGAAACCTTAAGTGCAGCAGAAATTTTTTTGTAACCTTGGCTAGATCTGTGCCTTGCCACAATTTTGTCTCTGAGCTCTTCAGGCAGTTCCTTTGACCTCATGATTCTCATTTGCTCTGACATGCACTGTGAGCTGTAAGGTCTTATATGGACAGGTGTGTGGCTTTCCTAATCAAGTCCAATCAGTATAATCAAACACAGCTGGACTCAAATGAAGGTGTAGAACCATCTCAAGGATGATCAGAGGAAATGGACAGCACCTGAGTTAAATATATGAGTGTCACAGCAAAGGGTCTGAATACTTAGGACCATGTGATATTTCAGTTTTTCTTTTTTAATAAATCTGCAAAAATGTCAACAGTTCTGTGTTTTTCTGTCAATATGGGGTGCTGTGTGTACATTAATGAGGAAAAAAAATGAACTTAAATTTTTAGCAAATGGCTGCAATATAACAAAGAGTGAAAAATTTAAGGGGGTCTGAATACTTTCCGTACCCACTGTATATATAAAGATTTCCAAGTCCAAGATGTCCAAGATTCAATAGACTTTACATAATACAGCTTACAATATATTTCAAAATGATTTTTGTTATTTTATTATGTAGTTTATTAAATAATTTGTGTAATATAATAATTTAGTTATTATAGTATTTAGATACTCCATATCCTCACTATATCATAATATGTGAACCATAAAAGCCTGATGTAGTAAATATGATATAAGGCAATATATATATATATATATATATATATATATATATATATATATATATATATATATATATATATATATATATATATATATATATATATATTTATATATGTATATATATATATATACACACACATATATATTTCATTTAAAAAATATGATTTAAATACTTTTTAATCTCAAACGCTCGTCTTGTCTTGCTCTCCCTGAACTCTGTGTATTCTGGCTCAAGACAGTTAGGGTATGTCGGAAATCATTTTAAAATCATTCTATTATTTTTATGAAAATAACCAATCGTTTCACTAGATAAGACCCTTCTTCCTCGGCTCGGATCGCTTACAACCGCATTTGGGATCGTTTGAATCCTCATTTAAGCTGCATTTTGGAAGTTCAAACTCGGGACACCATATCAGTTTATTATATGGAGAAAAATGTTTTCCTCAAAAAAACACAATGTCTTTACGACTGAAAAAAGACATGAACATATTGTCCATTGTATTCCAACAAAAATCATGTTCCTTTGTAATTACAACATCCAAAACTTTGAGAAGGAACTTCCCAGGATGACTTGAAGGCAGCATAACACCACACCTAAGATAAGACGAACCCTAGAGGACCCATTAGATACATCAGAATCACACAGCTCATGTTGACGCATTGAAGAACAATGTTTACAGATAATTGGTGACGGTCAGGTAACAGGTCTTACTTTCTGTCTTAATTTTGCTTGCAAGTTCTCTCTGCTGAGCACAGATGGAGGTGGGCAGTGTAGGCATAACCAGGTGAGCGTCTTCTGTGGCATACAACAACAACATGCTCAACCCAATGCCACCAACAATCGAAAACTGCAAGCTCATTGTTCGCTGTCTGATGCTAACCTGTGCATAGATGAGCTGCTTTCTCTTTTGATCATGAGAGAGGATGGTTGCGGTACAAGGAAAACAAATAAGAAACACAGACATAAGGGTGGGCGGCATGACAAAATCTTTATATCACAGTAGCATTAGTAAAATATTTGTTTGTTTGTTTTAAACACTCAAGTTAAAAAAAAGTCAGCATTATACTGCCACATTAAATCAATCAATCAATCAACCAATCAATCAATCAATCAAATCAACCAATCAACCAATCAATTAATCAATCAATCAATCAATAAACCAATCAATCAGTCAATGATTTAGAGAAAAAAAATCAAGAATAAATAGGTAAGGTTTATATATTTGTTAATGTCAAAATTATGAGAACGTTAGTAGTAAATATGAGTAAGAAAGTGTGTGTGTGTGTGTGTGGCACTAACTTGTAGCTGTAACGAAATACGTAAGTATGACTTGAAAAAGCCATAATTTATGTAGAATTAGTGTAACTGCACTTTTGTTTAATGAATTCAATCAATGTAACAAATTGCAATGCTTCCAGATCACTGTAAACAACCTAAAGTTACATGACTAATGTAGTTAGCTTAGGGTGACCATACAAACATGTCCTGGCAGGGATTCCTAAATTGCCTAAAATATCTGAGTTTTGGCTTTGTTTTCCTATTGACAGTCTCTTTACAGTCCTCATTCTATATATGCACATGCTATTTGCATCGATTCGACCGTTCTCTTCAAATCCCGCAGTTTCACACACCACAAATGGATACTTAAATACAGTACATGCTATTGGTCGAACTACTTTTCTGTCATTACCTTCAGCAAGTTTGAAAACAATAGGGAAATAAAGCTAAAACTCTGACCCTTTATAACATACCAGCAAGGACATGTCTGGAAAAAAAGAAGACGTATGCTCACCCTAAGTTAACTACACAAGAAAGATGAGCACCAAAGCAAAAATAGAGTCTACATTAAAAACAGCTACAGTTTTCTATAGTAGGATTTTTAAACAGCAGTTTCAGAAGCGCTGCAGAAGCTTTGCCAGCTAATGCATTTGTCTAATACCGTCATGCCGCCCAATCCTACACAAACACTCAATGAAAAGGAAGATATAGAAATAAAGGTTTGGTTTCTGTGAAGTGACATGAACACCCTAACACCCTGCTCTTTGTCTGACTGAGAAGCACTTAGCGTTTTCTGGTGATGGACATGCAGGAATGCAATTGGCTGAGAGGTACATACTTCTCTGAGAGCGCGTACAACAGAAAGCGCCGATGGTTCCCATGAGGACGATGAAAGCAACGAAAGCACCAACTGCCACGCCGATGATCACAGCAACAGGGAGGGATTCTGTTGGAAAACAAAGCAGAGCCTTCTACAATAACACAGCATGGACAGGACGGGTAAATCCAGCAAATAAGCGCTCAAACACAAACACCGCCCTTCAGTCCTGAACATATTTCCAGACTAGTACTAGTATGGAACAAATGAGAATGTCAAATGCCTTGTCAAAGAGACATTCACACCTTCAAAACGTCTGTTCAAAAAACTTGCACAGGCAATTAACACCACCATCACCTTCTGGTGAAAACTCCGGTACCTTCACTTTACATGAAAATCAGCTGTAACATTTTAAATCTATGCCAATTAGCACATGACACGGACATGTCTTGTGTGTGCATAAACTGAACCCTGTATTGGTTGGTAGCGTTCACCTCGATCATTTATGGACTGTAATTGGGTGTAATGTGGATACCAGCAATCCCTTGAGTGTTTTGAGAAGCTGTGGCTTTAGGTTAATTAGAGCCAACTCAACTGTTTTATTTGTGCTCTTGTTGGTATATTTAAACCAAAAGATTGGGCCCAGATTTTACGGCCAAATGATAATGAGTGGCTGACTCAGACAATAAGCTGTACCTACACAAAGTTAATTACTGGCTCCCAGTACAAACTAAGCATTACAGCCTCAGCGTACTTACAGTTTATGCCTACTTTATGTTTGAATTACTGTATGCAGTTCTTTTAAAACCCAGAAATATATACACTGCCCTCCAAAAGCTTGGAAACACCCCTGGCAAATTGTGGTTTTGGACGGTATCAGCATAAATCCTTATCATTTTTTGGTGCAAATACATTAAAGTAACTTGACATTATCATTGAAGACCAGCAATAATAAATTTCATTTTCATTACATAATAATGGCAATATGTACATGTCAAAGTCAGACATGCCCCTTTGCCAGCTGTGATGCCTGGTTACTGGTTTAAACTTGACCCAGGTTTTTAAAAGATTTTTGGGTCAGCACACCCTAATAGCTTCAACAATTGATTGCCAATTAAGTGTAGAATACAGTGAATTTAGGCCCAGATTATGCAGAGCTGTAATAACTGCTAATGGTGGATATTTTGATGAATCAAAAGATGTATGTTTTTTTTTCTGTGTATAAACTGCTTATGTAATAAATTATATTTACTTAAAGGAATAGTTTCCCCAAAAATGTTTGCCACACAAGGATATCGTGTGGCTTTAGAAGAGTCAAGGGTAACAATACATTCTCTTTCTTCTGGACAGGATTCCAAATTGTCTAAACTGTCCTGGTTTTGGCTTTGTGTTCTTTATACATTATATGCACAGGTATATTTGCACTGATTTGACCATTCTCTGTAAATCCCACCTTCACACACACCAAAAGTTGTTGTTTACCTTCATCAAGTTTGAAAACAATAGGAAAACAAAGCCAAAATACTGAAATTTTAGGCAATTAAAAAATCCCTAGTAATGAATGCATTTACGCTTTAGTCCACATTCATTGTAATTTCATGGAAAAGAATGACCAGAACATTATGTAAAATTTTCAATCATTATAGTTTGATAAGTAAAAATGACACCCAATTTTCAGTCAGTCAGAGCCAAAATGTTTTAATGTAAACAAATCCAAACTATGAAAGCAGTGGGGAGACACATTTTAAGAAATACACAAGAGAGAAATTAATCACTGTAGCAAGATTGCAAGTTACATAGTGTTAACTGTTGTTAATAGATTTATATGATTTATTAAAGTTGCAGCTAAATGTGCAATTAGTATTGCTGTTGCTCTGAAATAATTATTTGGTTAGAGATGAATGAAATTTGTAATCTAAAATTGGTATAAATACATTAATATGATTTAGATGTGACTTGCTAATCTTGTGTAAAGTGATTCATAATGTATAAAGTGATAAATGGAAAGTAATGAAGAAAATCCTTTTCCCCCCTCTTTAAGATTCAGCTATATTCCAGTGCTTTTAAAACCCATGGTTAAGAAAAACTGCATTGCTACTCTGTCATGTTTTAAAGAAAAGATGGAAGCTGATTCTTTCCAGTGAAGCTGATGAATTGGTTCACAAACCACACTTAGCAATTCATTAGCAAATTGGATTGTCAGTCAACTTATTGATTCAATGATCTGCCTAAGATTAGCCAAGAACCGTGATATCATCAGAACCTGAATGTGTGCGCGACTCATGGCACGAAAATTTACTAATGCAAGGGTTTATTATTGATTATTGACTGTCAGTTATTTGTGAATTAAATCTGGTATAAATACATTAAAGATTTTAATATGATTCAGATGTGACTTGCTAATCTTGATTAAGTTGATAAATGGAAAGTAATGGAGAAAATATCAAATGTTTTGTTTTTTTTTAGATTCTAGTCTATTCCAGTGTTTTCAGAAACCATGGTTATAAAACACTGCATCACTACTCTACCACAGGCATGTTTTAGAGAAAAGAAGGTGAAACCTGGCGAACCTTGGCTCCCACCTTGTTCCTTGAGGCGAATGATCTCTGTATCAGAGCCAAAGCTGTTCCAGGCGGTGCAGTTGTAGATGGTCTGGAAGTCGGCGGGTACGATGTTACTCATGGTGAGGGTGGACAGCACTCCGTCCTCTGTGCTTACAGTCTCCACCGTATAGCGACCCGATGTCCCCGACTCCAGGACGGTCTCTTTCCAGGACCAGGCCTGATGAAGAACAAAAGAAACCATACTGAAAAGACCAGAATGTGTTGCTTTGGATGCTGGTCTGTAGCATCACTGCTATATTTCATTACAAATTCATAATATTCATATATTTCAGTTCATTCATAAAAAAGGCAAAAAAAAACAACAAAATTACAATATTAATAAAAACTATAATAGCATCTCAATGTAACTAAAATAACACTGGTTTAGACATGCATTTAACAAATTTTATAGCGGTTTATGCTTATGTATGAACATGGGGTACAAAAATAGTGTTGTTCAAGACATTTTCCATAAAAATGTATTATCTTACTCAGTTTTCATTTCATTTTTACATTTTACATTTTAAAGATGATAAAATACTGAATCCGCAACACATTCTCACTCCCAACTCATCACATGCTGACGCTTGTCAGGACTCCTTGCTTCACTTTTTGATGCTCAGGGTACCCCTTTAGCATCACTTTTGGACATGTGGGGTCCTCCATTGCTTCTAGTTGTTTGCATTTAATGGTTTGCATGCATTTGCAAAAATAATTTTACATAAATTTATACTAAATTTATGCGTTCATAGATATTTTGGAGCACCTAACCCCACACCTACCCCAAACCTACCCACTTCTAAACAATATAAAACATGCAACAGGCAAATACAGGTGGCAGGTATTTTTTGCAAAAACTGACCATAAAAAGCAGTATAAAAGCATTACAAACAAGTCACTTTGCATTCCAAGTCTTCGGATATCTTTATGCGAACAACAGAGTAAATCAAATTGCTAAAAATAATTTAGCTTCCGCACATATCACATTCAAAGATACCCCCGAACAGGGTTGCCAGGTTTTCACAACAAAACCTGCCCAATTTCTACTCAAAAAATAGGCCAAAAGAAGCCTAATCACCTTCTGATGGGGGTCCACGTTAAAAATTGCGTTCCAGGGGTTAAAGACATGTTTTTTGTAAGGTTTCCCCTGTTAAAACTAGCATTCCAGGGCCTAAATATTACATTATTGGGGTAAAAAACAACAAGCAGTAACAGTGTTAAAGTAGCCCAATTCCGCAGGAAAACCACGGACTTGGCAACACTGCTCCCAAACTTGTTTAGCATGATGCAATCGGTCATGAGACACACAAAAGCCAGTGACATTTCACAACCAAAGCTGATGTAACGCTTCTTCTGACGGCAGTTTTTAAATTTGTGCACAGACTGCACACAGAATGAGCTTTACGGCGGATAGAGATGGCGATTGCGTCTGTTCCTCTCAGAAGACTTGGGATATTAATGCTTTTTAAATACATTGTGACTGTAGTTGTATCTGCCTCTCATATCCTGTGTTTTATATTGACAAATGGTTAGGTCTAGGAACCGGGGTTGGCGTTGGGTTACGTGCTCATAAATGTGTAAATAGTGTGATGTAAAAATAATTGTTTTGACTATTTACATTGAAAAACAAAACAAAACAATATATATGCAATAATGGCAAAATTATTTCTGATGTAATTAAGACAATAAAATTCTCAATGCCTTTTGCGTCAGCATATTGGTGCCAAAAGTTTCTTATTTAAAGCAACTGAGGACCCTGCACGTCGAAAAATGACAGTAATGAATACCCTGTGCATCAAAAAGTGATGCCAAGGGGTCCTGACCAAGTGTCATTATGTGATGAGTTGGGAGTGAAAATGTCTTGGTATTTAAAATAATATTCTGGTTACCATCAGGCTGGTTTAACTAGCACAACCATCTTTCCAGCTTTACAACCAGCATAAACTATCCTGAATCAGCATGCTTGTGCAAGGTGGTCTTTGCAGAAGGAAAGACTCGTGTTTGTTTTCACCTACTTTATGGGGGTTATTACACTTCTAAAGTTATTACTGGTTGTTCCGGACCACAGGAGCAGTCTTTCCCATTCAACTGACATTTAGAAATAGCATGGCAATAAAAGCAAAGCCACATGGGTAAACATCGCACAGATTACCTATGCACTTCCATACACACAGCCACAAACACACACATGCACGCACAGTGTGAGTAATGAATCAAAAATTGGCCCGGAGAGGAGACAGTTCATCTAAGAGTGGTAAATCCTAATTGGATCTGTGGTAACAGGGCATAAGCATGCATTAAATGAGAAATTAGGGCTGTAAGCCTGCCATGTCTAATACCCGTTCACTCATATAGAGGAAACAAATGATTTGAGATGCAATTTCATTTATTAAACAGATCGTAACTCATGAGTGCGTTATGCATTATTGGACTGTGTTTACTGAGTCTAATGGAGTCACACAAGCCATGTGACAACAGCAACCACCCACTCAACAGCTGCAATCCTGTCTGAGCTGAGTCACTGGAAGAAGAAGAGAGAGCTGAGTAACTCACAATGCGATCTGGGGGTGGCGTGCTGCGGATGAAACATTTGATCTGTCCCTTTTCCCCATGTGGAGCCTGATGGGTCTGTGTGCTGGAGATGGTCGGAGGTCCTGAGGAGAGAAAAGGCACACAGTCAGTCGTCACTCGTCACCTACTCACAACTGTGCGCTAACACTGTGTATTCTCTGTTTGCCAGAGAGATATAGAAAATTCATTAAACTAGAGAAGATCAAGTGTGGCTTTGTGGCAACAGACATTTTACCCTGTATTTTAGGTTAAACCAGTTATGTTTACTAACATTTTATGGCAGCATTCTAATCTTCTAATGATTTATATCACACACAGACATATACACATACAGTACATATTCTGTATTGTCCTAAAATTCCTGAAGCACAAGATAGTACTTTAGAGGTACAGGTTGCATAGAATGAAACTGGCCTACCAACAGCATTGTTTATTTGCAGACATCATCAGCTGTTTATTATCTAATTCATTCAATAAATCATGCAAATTTGCATATATGCATTTGACAGCCTTACATTGTATCCAAGGTACACATTTGCACACTTCACAAATTGCCTGGGATTAGAACCCACAACCTTGACATTGCTAATGCCATGCTCTGTTTGAGCACTATAGGTCTGTCTCAGTACCCACATTTGGTCTTGACCACTTGAGAGTGCATGTATGCAACAGTAAGTGTGCGAGAATGTCCCAGATCTGATAAATGCAAAAGGGATAGTTCACCCAAAAATAAAAATGTGATATTTATCTGCTTACCCCCAGGGCATCTAATGTGACTTTGTTTCTTCAGTAGAACAAAAACAAAGATTTTTAACTCAAACCGTTGCAGTCTGTCAGTCATATGATGGCAGTAAATGGGATCCACAGCTTTGAGAGTCAAAAAAACATACACAGACAAAACCAAATTAAACCCTGCGGGCTTGTGACGATACATTGAGGGGTTAAGACACAAAATAATCAGTCTGTCCAAGAAACTGAAGAGTATTTATATCATTTTTTACCTCTGATGAACCTAAACGTGCTCACGGCAGAAGGCGCATGATGTGTCAACGTGCTCTGACATATATACAAGAGCAAGCAACCATAACTTCAGTCGATCAGGCTCAAGCTTTTGTGAACACACTCGGGACAGTTGGACATTGCAGTGGATCAGAGGTAAAAAAAAAAAATGATATAAATACTATGAAGATATAAAGTCTTAACACCTCAATGCATCATCACAAGCCGTAGGGTTTAATTTGGTTTTGATTGTATATGTTTTTTTTTTTGACTCTCAAAGCCGTGGATCCCATTGACTGCCATTATATGACTGACAGACTGCAACGGTTTGAGTTAAAACTGTTTGTGTTCTACTGAAGAAAAAAAGTAATTACATCTTGGATGCCTTGGGGGTAAGCAGATGCACATTAAATTTTCATTTTTGGGTGAACTATCCCTTTAATGCAACAGTGATGTACTAAAAATGGAACATTTTCAGTTTTGAAAAGTTTAGTGTACAGATGACAGTATTGTTAAAAGAATCCCCATTCACACGAGTCGCAAAAGTGACTAAAAACTCTTTATTATGCAGTAGTTGGTGATGTTACTTTGTGAAGAAATGCTATGTGTGCACATACCTACAATATAGACTGAACACGTAATACGTATGCGCATTGTCACCGTTTTCACAAGTTTGCGTTTTTGTAGTTTGCATGTGACAATAATGGTATTCTCTTTAAAAACGTGCACTTTGAAACCAAGTTTCGAAAGTTTGCATTTTCAGGTTCTTAGAATGCTGTTATCATGTAAATTAACAGACAAAATACACAACTGTGTTGTGTAAACGCCCCGTCATGTTCATCATGTTCAGGAACATACTGTACATACCTCAAAAATCACAAGATTTTGAAGAAAACTTTCTAGTGCAAGTTTTATTAATTACATGCATATAGGGTATAACGGTGACAGTAAAACATAAAGCGTTGCAAATTTTATTGGTGCAGATATGATATGAATGAATTCCCAATCTTTGGTCTTGGTTGTGGAAGATGCAGCAGACTACAGCAATCAGTTCTTTTTGTGACTACATCACTCCAGACATTTGAATTGGCTTTTTAAAATACTAAAAGTGCACCAGCTACAACTACATATCTATAACTAAGTATTTAATCTTCATTCACTAGAAAATGTACACAAACATCACTTTCTGTTTACCACCCAATTTCTGTGCACAGAAAGTCAGTTGTGTCGATCAAGCAGCTTTGCCATTTGTGAATCCAGTGCATTGTATAATGACCTTCATTTGCATGGACTGTTGGTATGTGAGTAAGAAGCTTAGAAGAAGTTTTTGCACAACTGTTAAAATTTCGCCCCAGAGAACTGCAGAAGCACATACCGAGGCTGACATACACATTACCAGTCCTAAGATGGACAAATCATGCTGACCCACGTTTCGAGAGCGGTGTTAAACTTTAACCAAGGAGGCTAAAGATCTCATCTGTAGGATCTGCCAATCAAGTGTGCAGTACTAAAGCCTTGCAGTGGCATGCTAGAAATTTGGCTTTGAAAGGAAAGAGCGGTATTGTATTCGCTTTGAATGGACAGACTCTTAAAAGAGTCTCCTGTGGGCTGGTCTATTTAAGAGTTGTGTTAAGGGTGAGGGAGTGAGGGTCTGGTCTTCATTTTCAATCTTGAAAAGAACTGATTTATGGCAGGCCTCATGTCTCCCGAGGAGATAAGACTCTGCGTGCCAACTGCAAGTCTATTTCTATAGGCTGCAATCGTAACAGTGCCAATGGCAGAAAAATGTTATTTTGAAAAGATAAGGGCCCCAAGAGCGTCTCTTCATGTTCAATTTAAACCATGGAGCCTTGAACTTTGACTCATGCTATGGCTCACCCTATTTTTCCGCAATTGCACAAAACAAGCAAGGCATGGACGTAAAGGGTAAACAACGTTTCTCTAGGATAGATTCAGATAACTTACCTGCTTAATGGGTTACCAACCCCAACCCTGCCAAAAACCGCACTTAGATACACACGCACACACAAATTTCAACCCAACCCATCAGTCATGCATCTGCCAATCATATGCAGTGGTGTCTCTCGACTGATTCGTAATTGCAGTTTATTAACTGGCTCTTATTAGAATAAATTAGCATCTAGATGAGCATGAGGCAGATGGAGTGCTGTAGTGAGGGGAATATCAGGCTGGTGGAGAGGAATGTTAGACGCCAGTGCTGTAGCGATACCTTGCCGCTAATGCACGTGTGCTATGTGCACACTACCCTATGACTACAAAATCGTAATCCACGTGATAGCATGTGATAAAGGCTGGAGTGTGTGTAGTTGCAGGCGCAAGGTAAATACATTCAGCTCATTCCCCGCTGGTGGAGGTAAGGCCAGCGCTTGGTGGCTCAGAAGAATCAGTGCATGGATCAGGCTGTAAATGAGGAATATAATTAGATAGCTTATCACTTATCCTCAGAATGCTGGGTTTAAGGAACTCCGTGGGGAGTGGGAAAGCTGGAGGCTGGGTGAGAGAGTGAGAGAGAAAGAAAGATACAGATAAACTGCACTGGATTGCAGGGCATAGGTGTGTGACAGTAGGGGGTGTACGAGAGTCATGATAAATGGATCAGCATGGGGTGATCGTGTAAAGTGGCGTCACCCAACAGAATCCTATCCAAAATGATTCCATGGGCTGAGACAGGTTTTTATGGGTACTTTATTCAGTGCCTGATTAATTATTACATTTTGTTCATTGTGATAATCTTTACAAATGAATGCAACGTTTATGCATTTAGAAGCTAATCAGAAGTAATATTTAATGTCCCTGACAGACTTTGTAGACTCATTTAGTCACATGTTATCAACTGTTTTTGATAAAGGCAAAGCTTTTTAAAACTGAATATTAAGGATGTTTTTGTTTTTTTTTAATGGCGTAAAATAAAACATGAAAATTGTCTTTGAGCTAACCACAGACATTGTTTCAGGCATTTAACCAACAACCTGTTCAAATAGCCCATTGATTTTAGAAGTGCTAAAATGCAATCTCATTTCCAACATTTTATTACTGAAGCTAAAATGGAGAAATTTAACATTTGCCTTTCTTTTTGTATCCTTGCAAAGATAAATATAATAAACCTGCTGAAGAAAAAAAACTAAACAAAAACAAAAACTGAAAAAATGGTTCAAAACTATAATTTTGATCAATTCGATATTTTATACGCTGCTGTTCCGAAGTGCTTCCCAGATTGCTGTGAAATGGGTAAACAAAACAACACGATGGATCATCAAGCAGATCAAACTCCATCAACGTGCTCAAAACTAGTAAATAAAGACAACAGTAGAAGTGAAATATGGCATTATTTTGCATACAAAGCATAATAAAGGTGAGCAAGCTGACCTTACTGCACTTGCACTATGCAACCATTGCAACACATCAAATCTTGCCAAGCATTTGTCAATTGCTCATCCTAATCTTAAATGTAAATTTAGAGATCGACAGCCCAGATAGCACACGTACGTCTGCAAGATGTCTGTTAAAGATCTCTTGATCCGGAAAGCATCTGCTGTGGACAAACGTCTGACAGACATCTGTAAGATGTCAGTTTTACCTACATTCTAAATCATAAACATATTAAAGACATCTAATAGACATCTATTTGATATCAGATAGGAAACGTTCAATAGACGTATTGCAGATGAGCAAACTACATCTTGCAGATGTAAATGCAGATGTCAAATAGACGTCTCCGAGATGTATGTGTGCTATGAGGGAGGTTAGTGCATCATTCATTATTCATAAATTCAAACTGAATTAACTTTTATTCAGAACTAATTAACGCACATACTGTATGTGATACAGAGCAAACATGAAAGCTCAAATGTTCGTGTGTGACATGCTAGACCCAGTTTAGCTTTGGACACATAATATTTGCACTTGCATTTCAAACAATCAAATATTACTTGAATTTGAATGAAGCAAGAGTCTTCCTATATTGAGTAGTAGTATCCATAAAGGAATTATAAAGGAAATTTTCCAGCCATGCTGAGAGAGTGAAAGAGATTTTTAATGCTTTGGCTATCTGAGTCTGAAATCTGGAAAATCGGGGAGAGAGAGAGAGAGAGAGAGAGAGAGAGAGAGAGAGAGAGAGAGACAGAGGTAATAACGTGATTTTGAATACTTTGACTGTCAGAATAACACTTTACAGTAAAGCAACCTTTGTTAAAATTCATTAGGTAAGCTGACCTAACAGTATTACAGCACTTATTAATCTAGGTCAATAATTAGTTATAAATGATAAACAAAGTAATACATGTTTAGTATGTTAATATTACTAAATTGTTTTCAATTCACTTATCTTTTGAGGCTGGTTATTTGTCACCTATGATATTGATTTAGTATCGACATTCTGGTATCACATTCTGGTATCGTACCAAAGCCAAAATTATGGTATCGAGCCATCCCTATATAACATAAATTGTAATTGACTGAAATATTGAAACTGCTAGATTACAGGGTATGTGTTTTGTGAGGGAGAAAATGGAAAACACAGTCATAGTGATTACTACTAGTGATTTTTAAGTTAAAAATTGTGCATAACAGTGAGTGTAAAATATATATTTATATGTTGAGTTTTGATATTAGGATATAGGGTGATTGGGCTTATTTTTGGCTGTTTTTATTTGGACTATAGGCTGGTTTTGTTGCAAAGACCTGGCAACCGAGTTGCGTGTTTTTGGGCCACACTCCATTAGGATTTATTGGTTTCAACATGTATCAACACCATGTTCAACACCAATAGAAGGCAACAGATTACCAGAACCCACAAGGACCATTACAGTTTCTATTAACAACAAGGCTTTTCTCCACTACCTGGCAGTTAATTTATTTATTTATTATTATTTTTTTTTCCATGTTTGTGCTTTGTATAAATGTACTAAGACAATGATATTAAAAGACCTAATTCAGTATAAACTTGAACTAGATGATACAGGCAAGAATGTGAATTCAATAGGTTGCACATTAAGCTTTTGTCCATAGAAAACTATTACAAAGAAAAGCTTAATTTAGTTTAATTTTCTATATATAGTATGCATCATTAATATGCTGTGTACAGAATTTGTTTTTAATATCACAGTTTTCAGTACATTGGGGAACATTAGGAGTTTTTCACATTAAGCGTTTTAGTATCTCCTTCTTTTCTGATGATTAAAATATAGCAGCAGGTGCTTTATATGGATTGCAAGTGTTCAAAACTTGCCGTTTGTTCACATATCTTTGTTTTTGTTCTTATGAGATGTGATTTAAATATTCGTGGCTTGTAACGGATGGAAAATTGGCAGGCCTGTGGGCTGTTACGTGAATGTTTTGCCCTCTAGGTCTCTGTGCCAGTCACATGACTGATGAATGAGATGAGGCACTGCCTTAGCAACTGCCTGATTGGCTGTTCAAACTGAAAGGTGGGACTTTCCTTCCTACTGCTAAAATATCATATTGTCATATTTTACACTGTCTCTGTGCTTTATATTCAGAAGTAGGGAGCAACCCAATCCGATCCTACATGCATACTCCTTTATTAATACATTTACAATTTATGAAGAAAATTCAGCTCATGACAAAAAAAAAGTTTACACCATTGCACTGTGTGACTAAGCTTTACTCTGAAAATATGGTTTTAGCATACTTACATTATTAACCTTGCACTAAGCACCACAAATTTCTCTCTGCACCACTGTCACCATTTATTTCACTAGCTTTCATTTGCCAAATCATTAATCTGTGGCGATTTTGTTCTCTTCTCTTCTATATCTGCAAGTTGTAATGAAAGTGGAATACTAATTTTCTTGGGGTATGAATGTCTGGAGGGAAAAAAAAAAAAAAAAAAAAAGATGAAAAAGAAAAATATATATAAGGGTGGACAGTAAAATGGTCCCTATTTCAGTTTTCATTTTATGTGAGTATGCATGTATGTATTCGTTCATTCGTATTTTCGTACGTTCATTCATTCATTAATTCATTCTAGATTTTATGTGTGTAAACACACTTTTGCACACAAATACACTTAGTCAAGCATATTTTTCACAGTGTGCTGAAATATGGGCATGCACTCATGCACACAGACCAAAAGTAGCAACCTTCCACTAAGACACATATGTCCCATTTCTACGCTGGGTTAATGTACTTTTTCCTGGAGACATAATATAGGTCTTCCTGACATACATACATGAATGCTTTCATGCACAAATATGTTCCATTAACCCAACAACAAGCTCACAAGCCATTGAAAATGACACATAAACAATGTGATTGAGAAACATCATCCCATCAATTATCATACTTTCAGATTGCAGCTAACCATGCTGAAAGAGTGTACGAACCAGTGTGCAGTGAGAGGTGATTCACAGATTGTAGTGTGTGAGAGGCTGAGCTTGGTTTGTTTCGCCTCATTTCCGCTGCCATGTATTTCCATTACAGCACTCCAAGAGGACTAAACCCAGTTCCACGAATAGCGCATGCTCCGTATGTCCTCTTGCCCACAGATCCTGCAATTAAATGCAGGCCCTGGACTCCTTATACCTGCACACTTACCTTAGGCACACTACGTCCTACTTCCCTGAACTCTAAGCAGTACCTAGAAATTACTTCCTCCTTATTCCCTGCAACCCCATTTTTGTTATAGCATAAAATGTTCCCCAAGGCAATTCACCTCCACTCCATTGTGTCTTCATTCCCACTGCAAAGCGCACATTTTCAACCATACATCTATTAAGGAGCCTTTAAACTGACAGTGATTTGTAGAAACGAGCAACCGAACGTCATTCATTTTCAATGGGAGTTGGTGACATGATATGATATAAGTCAGTGGAGCCAAAATGTAGGAAATGTTAATGCTATTGTGAGTAATCTTACTGTGCTATATGATTTGTATGCGCTCACATACATCAATATAAAAAAAAAAAAAATGGTGGGAAAACTGTCAGAAATTTTGCTTGAGTGAATTTAATTCATGCATTGATACTACTGCAGTTGATAACTTTCAGCAGCAAAAAAAGCAGCATTTGAGCAGCATTTGTGATCATATTTTCAAAACCTATGGGCAGTTACACAGCCCAGCAGTCAAATAAACTTGCATGCCCACACACAGACAAAAATACAGTAAAATTTGGGAAATATTATTACAATTTAAAATAAATTGTTGCCTGTTTGAACATATTTGAAAATGCAATTATTCCTTTCATAGGAATGCTGACTTTTCAACAGAACGGCATTCAACAAAACAAACAAACTGAATCGTATCCACTAGCAACAACACAAATAAATGAACATAAGGACACTTTCAGATATTAAATCCCATTAAGGCTCAAAATACACATGGAGAAATGAGATCCCTATCTGTGGAACTAGAGAACAAAAAGCAGAGAGCAATGTGTATCCATTAGCGTGTTTTCAGCAAACGGTGTCCCCTGCTAGCTATTTGATTATAATTAAATTACACTGGGCCTGAGAGAACGCTGGGACTCTCTTGTCTATATTTTGAGTCTCAGTAGGAGCTCTGGGTTCTAGTGACATGCAACTGGGAGGAAACAGATATTGACAAATTCCAATTGCGTGCATTTAATTGTTAGCATAAATTAGTTTTTATGTGACTCAGTGAGGATCAAGTGAACATAGGTGAATTATCATTTAGTTTTTTGAGCTCTGTTCCTCTTCTTGCTTTCTCTCTTTTTCTCTTACTGATCAAGCCTTTGAAACACAAAGCTTTGGTCATCAGTCATTTTTCACGTCAATGCTTGTGAATTTCAGTCGCTCGTCAGGAGCTCACGTTGATGAGGGAGATGTGAAATGATCGGCTTCATCTCCCAAATGCACTAGAACTTGAAACAATCATCCCAGTGCTACAAGAGAGCCTGCGCCACATGTTGCCACATCAAAGGCTATGCTAGGTGCTTGAATCTAACACGCAGTACTCTTGTGTTCACTTACAGAAATGAGTTAGAACACAGCTTGCCGTCCTCTTGTGGCTTTCAGAGCAAAAGGGCTCACTTATTGAAAAAAATCAAACGAGTCTCACTCTTTGATACCAAAAAGACAGATCCAGGTCAAGCGGTTTTTTAAAAAAACGATACAATAATAATAAACAAGGTACATCAGTAATTAAAACATAATAGCACTTCAGAGAAATAAACCTTAGATACTCTGAATTTACTGTCAATGAGCCCATTAATGTATGCATGTATGCAGGTATGTATATTTATACAGCAGTTCCTTCTGGTTCTATAATCTGACTGGTTGAGAGCCTTTTCCAGGTATGAGAAAGACCAGGTGCTTGTGGTATTTCTCACAGCAAGTGTTATGGCAGACAGCCAAATCCACTATAATTTCATAAATAATACTGTTTTTGTGTACAGTTTTTGTACTTGTTAAGACTTCAAATTTGTGGTTTGTTAATAAACGTAATGCATAATTGAAAATTTGCTCAGCTCTTCTGTAATTTGCTGCCAGCTCCAATGTCTCTATAGTGATTAAACATTAAATGTTATTAGCTTTGGATAAATCTAATGGGCGAACTTTGGTCTCATTAATCTATTATTTGTTCCAGAGCAAACATTTTGGGCTGAGGGCCAAAATCTCATTATGTTATATTTTATATATCTTTAATGCTGTATATCAGAGCACTGCCTTTGTACTTTTGACTGAATTGCCTAGCAACTTTTATGATGGCTGTTGTTGTTGTTCATTAAATATTATTAGAAAAAAAAAAAAAACATTTTAAGAAAATAACAGTAGCATTTAATAATAGTATTAAGTATTGAGAAAGGGTATGTTTGTTCACGATGGTGATTTTAGTTACATTGTTCTACTCTTAGACAAGAGTTTTTATGAGTGAATTGGCAGTAAAGACTTTTATATTGAAAGAGACTGAGACAAGGTTGTGAAAAAGGAAGCTATTTTTACTTTAAACAACACCTTGCAAGACACAGCCAACAAATACACTAAGCAGCGATATCATTGGAAATCACTCTTAACATAAAAAGAATAGTATGACGAAGATGTCACTTTCCTCAGTGCACATTTAACTAATGTTTTATTGTAAATATGACATTTGAGCTGAAGAATGAATGCTGTATCAGATGGAGGTAATTACACTCGCTCCGTCGATCTCTCTCTCATAATACTTTACATAATACAGTGAGCTTTTAATACAGTAATACAATAAGATTTCAATGAAGCAACTCAACGTTCCTTCGTTACTAGTTCTAAACTGACGTTTTCAAATGAGTAACGGAGGCTTGGGCTCAGCTGTTAAACTGTCAGACTGAGATTTAAATCCATGGCAGAAGGAAGTAGAGGGTTTTAAAGGCACTCCATTGTTGTCTCTTTTTTTTTTTACACACTTGTGCTGTTGAACTGTTGTATAAACGCAATATCACACTCGTAGTCGTGCAATATGGCTGTATATTGGCATGCTGCTACTCGCGTGATACATCATGTGATGACATTTTTTGTAATGTGATGGACTTCTGTGAGAAATGGGAGATGTAAAAAGTGGCATTTCATACTAGAATGGTGCCAGATTTGGGGTGTCAATTTTCAAGTTCAATTTTCAAATATTTGATACATTTATAGATTTTCTTTAAACACTTTTCACAGAAATGTCCCAAAGACTGTACACATTTTACATGATGGTGTTAAAACACTCTTCTTAAAGTTACCTACTTACATATTTATTAATACTGAAAGACTTCATGGTACAGTGTTGGATCTTTTCATAAACCTCCATAAATCTTTCTACTACCAGAAATAAACAAGACTATTTATCTGTGATTCCAGGCAACCCTGAACTCTCTAAGAGTCAAAAATGAATGCAAAGCAGAGGTACCCTTTACTGTTCTCATAAAGAACAGAATGTACTTGATGAAAGTAGATGTCATTTGTAATTCCTGAGTTCTCTGTAGTCCTCAAATGAATGTCTGACTTTGCATATTAATACTATCAGTCATAACAGTTCTTTATTGATTTTCTTTCATTTCCCAACACTAAACTGCATTAGTGAATCTAAACTTGCACAGGAATCATTCAATGCAAACACAATTGTCACTTTGGCTGAACTTCTCTTATTTTCCACTCACGTCAAAGCCGTGGCCCATGGCAAATAGCTTCGGCGAGAAAGGAGCTTTTAAAAGACGTGTTGGATTTTGCGAATGAAAGCTGTCGTGTGGCTAATGCATGCCGCCTGAATATCAAGCGGCTGTAATGAAGTCATTTATCTGAGAGTAGCCAGTCTCCCGCTATTCTCCTGTGTTCATTAGCCTGTCACAGACTAAGAAACAGCTCCTCGTGCAATTCTTACTGAATATAATCAGCATTAGCCCAGAGAAACAGCAGACCAAAGAGTAAATATCAAAACTTGTGTCTCAGAGTCAACATGAATGCCAAAATAGGTCTAATTCTGACACCTAGATTTTTGTTTACTTGCAACTTTTTTTCCCCATTTACCTATGTTCCAAATGGAGAAGTTTGCAACTGCCAAACACTCATTTTAACTCTTTAGCCATGCATCTTGTAGAAAAGCATCAAACGTACCATTTACGGTGAGAGAGACTTCCTTCTCAGCCGCTCCAACACGAGGCACCACCGCACGGCACACATACTTCCCAGCATCCTCTTGTCTGACAGATTTTAGTGTCAGGATGTTTTCATTGCTTAGCACCTGTAGCCGAAGGTCAAAGATCAAAACATTAAAAATGAGTGCAAAGGGAGCTGGCCAGGGTCAAAATGAATCAGGACTCATGGGTGGGCAGCTAAGCTCGGAAAAGGGCCTTCTTCTCAATTATTAAAATCCAATTTGGGTCAGATGAGGAGGTCTGTGTGAACATGGGAGATGGTAGGTGAGAGTCAACCAGGAGAGAAATGAGACCGGTTGTTTTCAGTGGGGCACAATTTTTACCATTTCTGTGCCAGAATTCGGACATACCCCAAACTGAGCCACTATCTGTCTGTGAGTAATAGAATTGCACGGAATCAGAAAAAAAACAAACAAACAAAAAAAAACTGATGTTTGCCATCAGAGCAAAGCACTGAATGTAAATACTACAGTGTGTGCCACCCTGTCCTTAAAATAAGAATATGTCTTTTTAGAAATGTTCTGATTCTGTTTCTGAGCTGTTCAGAAATAGAAGGCAATGTATTAATAGATCAAAGGATTTATACAAAGAGTATAATATTGAAAAGCCAAAATCAAATGAAATTGATTTTTTTCATGTTTGCTTGATCTCTTCTTTACAAAGACAAGATGTCTGAACATCAATGCACCATTAATGTAGCTAGAATGAAAAATGGGATGGTTGGTGTAACAGAATTATGCATTCACTTCAAGGATTAATTTGGAGCAGGGTTAAAAAGCAATGTCCAATAGCAACTTACCACCCCAGAGCCCCTTTTCATCCATACAATAGTTAAAGAGGGGTTTCCAGTCCAGGCACAGTTAAACACAGCATCTGATCCTAGGTCGACCTGTAAAGACTGGGGCTCTGCAGCCATCCGAGGTCCAACTGGAGAAAAAAGACCAGGGTATGAGAGACTCATGGCAGCTGACAATTATATGTCTCTCCTGATATTTGTGGAAATACCTTCAGAAATTATGAACCAAAGGTGTCCAATCCTGCTCATGATGAATCATGTTCCTGCAGAGTTTTGCTCCAACTATAATTTAACACACCTGAACCAGCTAATCAAGGTCTTTAGGATTGCCAGAAGTGTGCAGGTGTTTTGAAGCAGGATGAAGCTCTGCAGGAACGTGGTCCTCCAGGAAGGTTTGGACACCTCTCATATGATCAAACAAAAAGAACTCACAATAGACATCCACATTTCGACTGATGTTGGTGTTCCCAAGTGGGTTGGTGACCTCACAGGAAACTGGCTCTGTGAAGAATGAGTGGTCCACTACGACTTCATAAGTGTCTCCAGACACTTCCTTTATCACGCTTCCTCCTTTGGCCCACCTACAAACAGTAGATAAAGATGATATAGAGTTTTGAAGTCCACTCTAAGCAGTTAAAGAAGATGAGGTACCAAACAATTATTAGTAAACCAGGTTACTGACAAACCACACAAAAGCCAGCAAACTTCATGGTTTTATTTATCTCAGAATGTTATTATTTAAGTGCAATAATTGTACCTTTAGGGCTACAACAGGTTCTCCCTGGGGCAGTACCCACAAATGGATATCTGTGCCCTAGGAGGTTCGTACCTGTAGTGGCACCTTAGGGGAACACATAAGGTAGATAAGGTACAAAGTTGTCCTTAAAACATACTGCCCCAGTGACAAGCTGTTATACATTTAAAGCATTTTTCATTTTTGCACATTTTTCTGAAAGTCTAGGTAGTTAGGACGTAAATGATAAGTATTCTTTGGTCAAAATCCTTGTTTAGGAGTGTCCATTCCTGCTCCTACAGATCCACTATCCTGCAGAGTTTAGTTCCAATCCTACATAAAACACAACTGAATTAAGTAATTAAGGTCTCAGGATGACTAGAAACTTCTAGGCAAGTGTTGGGGCAGGTTAGAGCTAATAAGTAAGTAGGAAAGAGGTCGTCCAGGAGCACCGCTTTCCTTGTTGGTACTGAAACAAACTTCCTTTGAACTTGTCAGATTTTGTATAGGTAACCAGGTTAAGGCTGTTTATCAGAATATTGTTCTAGGACCAGCTATACAGTGGGGGGAAAAATTATGTGATTCCCTGCTGATTTTGCACGTTATAAATTGATTTGCATTTTAATAAGTGAAATAAGTATTTGACCCCGTCTCAAAACATGACTTAGTACTTGGTGGTGAAACCCTTGTTGGCAATCACAGAGGTCAGACATTTCTTGTAGTTGGCCACCAGGTTTGCACACATCTCAGGAGGGATTTTGTCCCACTCCTCTTTGCAGATCCTGTCCAAGTCTTTAAAGTTCCGAGGCTGATGTTTGGCAACTCAAACCTTCAGCTCCCTCCACAGATTTTCTATGGGATTAAGGTCTGGAGACTGGCTAGGCCACTCCAGGACCTTAATGTGCTTTTTCTTAAACCACTCCTTTGTTGCCTTGGCCGTGTGTTTTGGATCACGGTCATGGTTTCACCCAGTTCTCCTCTGATTCACTCAGATGTTCACTGGCAAACTTCAGACAGGCCTGTTCATGTGCTTTCTTGAGCAGGGGGACCTTACGGGCGCTGTAGGTTTTTAGTCCTTCATGGCGTAGTGTGTTACCAATTGTTTTCTTGGGGACTATGGTCCCAGCTGCCTTGAGATCATTGACAAAATCCTCCCAGTAGCTCTGATCATTGATCATTAAAACTCCACAAGGTGAGCCCCTTGCATGGAGCCCCAGACCAAGGGAGACTGACAGATAATCACACCTGCTGTCGTCACCTTCTCACCAAGCTGCTTGGCGATGGTCTTGTAGCCCATTCCAGCCTTGTGAAGGTCTACAATCTTGTCCCTAATATCCTTGGACAGCTCTTTGGTCTTGGCCATGGTGGAAAGTTTGGAATCCGATTAATTGATTGCTTCTGTGGACAGGTGTCATTTATACAGGTAACAAGCTGAGATTAGGAGCACTCCTTTAAGAGATCTCAGCTCGGTACCTGTATAAAAGACGCCTGGGAGCCAGAAATCTTGCTGATTGATAGGCGGTTAAATACTTATTTCACTCATTAAAATGCAAATCATTGTATAACTTTTTGGGAAATTTTTGGATTTTTGTAATTGTTGTTGTTATTTGGTCTCTCACTGTTAAAATAAACCTACCATTAAAATTATAGACTGATCATTTCTTTTTCAGTTGGCAAACGTACAAAATCAGTAGTAGATCAATTTTTTTTTTTTTCCCCCCACTGTAGATATTTATCTTTCAATATGCCCTACCTCAGTTTCACTGATTCAAGTCACAACATTAAACTTCCCTAGACTTCAGTTATAAATTCAAAGCCTTGCTATCAGTCTGAGATCAAGTTTTCACCTCAAATGGGTCACAGTGGTACTTTCTAAGATAATGTGATACATACTCTTAAGCTCATTTGTAAAAGTGGTATCAGATCCACAAGTCGAGAAATACATTAACCCTTTTTAAGTCTAACTTTTTCAGTAATGGAACAGAAAGCCATCATTATGAGTCCCTGCCAGACGTATGCTATCACAGGAAAGTGGAACCCAATTTAGAGGTTACCATGGCAATAAGAGGAAGACCTGGTGTCTAATCCATCTGCTTCTATCACAGTCATCAATGAGGCATGATAGCTGCCTGTCTGTAGGTGGTTAGAGACGAAAGAAAGAAAGACATCTTCTACAGGAGCCAATGTCTCCGAGGCCGCTTTGTTTGAGGAAATTACAACACTGTTATATGACAAATCAGTGAAGTGAGATCTCTCTGCTTGCTTCAGCATGTTTCTTGCCTGCATATCAAGTTAACAACACTGAACGGAGCCAGACTGATAAAAACAGATTCTGAATTGACAAATAGACTCTAGTCCCTCTCCACATGGCCAAATAACAAACCCCATATACTGCACCAAACACATCAGATGTTAATAAATAGTCAGCACTTCCCACAAGGAACCATTCATTTCTGTAAGACGAAGCCATCTTCTGACAAGACTTTTTTTTTTCTTCCATACTGACAAAGTAATACATCTCTATGTCACTTGCTTGGTCTACTTTGTGCTTCTGTGTTGGCATCTATGACAGGACACATTTGTCCAGGCCAAAGCCAATGGAGAATGGGTGTCACAGCCTGACACAAAGGTAAATATTTCAATAAATGAAAATATTCAATGCCAGTTAACTCCTCTCTGTCAAGAAGCATCGCTTACAAAGCCAGTTTTGCACTCAAAGCAGCCGGCACTGGTAGAACGCTGCCAAAACTTCACTATTCACCTGCTCTGTGGGAGTGAGTGCACAATTCATTACCTCTGCAACTAACTCATACCATCTGCGGGCCCCGATAGAGTGTCATTTAAATGATAACAGTCTCCCTCTTGACTAAATTAAAATAAGGAGGAAGAGCAGTTGTAATTGGCCTAGCTAGTGTGCTTGAGAAGCACGGTTTCATGTTGTTAACATAAGCAGCTTAGAACACAGTCTGCTAAATCTGCACAGGCACACCTGTGCTTCCAAAAATATTCAAATCAGGGCAGACGTCTGCATGTGTTGCCTCCATCCTCGACATAATTGCTCTGAGGGAAGTGAATATGTGTCGCTGTGAAACTTTATATTTATGGGCAATTACAGCAGCAGTTGCCTGCTATATGTCTACCAGAGTTTTCCTTTCTCGTGGTAACATAAATTACACGTAGAGCTTTTGAAGCAGCTGCTTTGTAATCAGATCAGAAGATTGACTATGCCATAATTTCATTCAGCTTTAAATAGCCTGTTTATTACAAAAGCCTAGGAGGATGATTATCTTGTTCTTTTAAGTAACTAGCTTATATTTGTACATTAGCTGTGCGTCTTTCATTATTGTTATGATCAAACTCAGCTGTGGTCCCTTATCATATAGCCTTAACACATATTTCCTATGAATTTGAATCTCATTTCCTCAAGTCAATATAGGGGAAAGAAACTACTATGACACACAGTATTTATAGAGCTCCACCCTTACAAGCCTCTTAAATCTTCCTAAGGTTTACCAGAGCTTTGCCACTCTAATGCTAACAGTTTACAGTCAGGCTTGTGTGTGGAATGTTTTTAACTGGCTACACCGTTAAAATTAAAGGTGCTTTAAAAGGTTTTTCACAGTGATGCCATAGAAGAACCATTTTTGGTTCCACAAAGAACCATTCAGTCAAAGGTTCTTTAAAGAGCTATCTCTTTCTTACCTTTTTATAATCTGAAGAAGCTTTTGTGAAACAGTTCTTTATGAAACCATTTAGACAAAAAAGGTTCTTCTATGGCAGGGGTGGCGAACTCCGGTCCTGGAGAGCGGCAGTCCTGCAGAGTTCAGCTCCAACCCTAATTAAAACTCACCTGCCTGTAGCTTTCTAGTAATCTTGCAGACCCTGATTAGTTTGTTCAGGTGTGTTTGATTAGGGTTGAAGCAAAAGTCTGCAGGGCTGCGGCTCTCCAGGACTGACGTTCGCCACCCCTGTTTTATGGCATCGTGAAGCACCTTTATTTTTAAGAGTGTATCGTGTTAGTTAAAAGGATAGTTCACCCAAAAATTACAATTCTGTCATTAATTATTAACCTTCATGTCGTTCTGAACCCGTAAAACCTTTGTTCATCTTCAAAATATGAATTTAAATATTTTTGTATATTTATGTTCAAGGCCCAGAAAGGTAGTGAGGACATTATTAAAATAGTCCATGTGACATTAGTGGTTCAACCGTAATGTTATGAAGAAAACACAAGTAATGAGTTTATTTAATAATTTATTCTCTACTATTTTACTGTTTTATTGATGTACTTACTACCTTTCTGGGGTTTGCACATCGTAGTTGTGTATGCAGGGTCAGAAAGCTCTAAAATTTAATTGAAAATATCTTAAATTGTATTACGAAGATTAACAAAGCTCTTATGGGTTTGGAACGACATAAGGGTGAGTAATTCACAGAATTTTCAATTTTGGGTGAACTATCACTTTAATGATTTTACAAACAAACAAATACATTCTAATTTCATAATTAAATCATTTTAAGCTTCAAGTAACATTTCCATGTTTTCCAGGCCCAGGCTATGTATTTTGCAAAAACACAACTAGCACAGAATGATATTAAAAATAATATTACCAACAGTAAAAATGTACTTGCAGATAATAGAAATAAAAGGCTACTTCAGTAAATTTAGAGACAATACTTTCATATTTTATATGTTCACTTTGTAATATTGTCAAATTATAAGTTTTGAAGTACATTTTAGAACATTATATTTTAATAATCTTCATGCTTTAACATAGACTTATTCTGATGTGTTGACTAACATACTAAAGCACACATAAGTACCTGGTTATAATTTTAACTGTAGTGACATATTTGATATTACATTTGAAGTTAATATATTTTAAATATACTAAATTGCAGCTTCATCATTGCAAATTGTGTAATTAATATATTTAAATAAATAAATGACATAAAAGTTTTAATAGAAATGACATGAAACACTTTATTTATATTAATATTTCAAAGATAATAGTGAATTTAGTATAAATAGTAATTATGAAATTACATAAATATACTAAATTCAAAAACTCAATCCCAACTAATTGCATTTCATCTTAATGTTAACTGTAATACATTTTGTGTTAACTGTAAAATCCATTTAAGTGTTGCAAAAAACATCATATTTAGTTTGCATATAAGTATACTGCACTTTATTTGTGTGTCCTTGTAACAGTGTAATTATACATTTAAGTACTGAGAAATATTAATTAACTACATGTACTTAATATATAGTTAGGGTTAGGATTAGGGTTTGTCTTAGGGTTACGTGCATGTAATTATGCATAACTAATTGTTATTATAATAATAAGTACATGTAATGTTACAAGGACACCTTGTTAAACCTAAAGTGTCACTGTATTTTGTTTTAAAGCATATTATTTCTGTAATAAGTGCTTATTTAAAAGTATACTAATATGTACTTTTGTAAAATAGCTAGACCCAGTGTGTTTTAAAGCTAGTTTTTGTAATATGTATGCAAAGATATATCCCTCTTCCACAACAATGTAATGTCTTTGAATCACTTGGGAGCTTTTTCTGAAAGTACTAATATATGCAATTAATTGTGATTTAATAAATTCACTGAGCAACAAACATTGTATTTGAATTTGATTTTTTTTTTTTTTTTTTTTTTTTTTCAGCTGACAGTTCTACTTACAATTCCAACTAGTATTCTGTCAGCACAAAACGATGGCAATACAGAGCAAAGCAAGACTGCGTGTTGGTTTTAAGCCCAAGGGGTGGCAGACTGGAAGGTTTGGCCGGCAGAAAAGACCCAAATGGTGGGTTAGCTTTGCCAGAGCTGAAGGATTCAACGAGCCACATTCAAAGAGCCAAAACATCCGTGAGCACAGTAGCTCCGCTGGGCTTCAGCCAGGGTCTTCTAAACAGAACAAACATGACCCCCCAATGGAAACCCGACAGAGTGTCTGTGTAAACTTTTGTAAACTTTTGGACTGCTTTATTATTCTGGAGTAGAAGGGTACAGTATCAGGAGGAATTGAATGTTTGGCTATGCTGTAAGACAATGCTCAGGCAAAGCTTTTTTTTTTTCTTTCTCTTTTTTTTTTCCCCAATAAAAAGTAACAACAACAAGGCTTTTTTTTTTTTTAAGATTGGTAGGAGAGACAAGATAAAAAAAAAAGTATTTTAAAATGCTTAAAAAATATACTTAAAGGAGAAGTCCACTTCCAAAAGATTCACATATAATGTACTCACCCCATTGTCATCTAAGATGTTCATGTCTTTCTTTCTTCAGATGTAAAGAAATTATGTTTTTTGAGGAAAACATTTCAGCATTTTTCTCATATAATGGACTGATATGGTCCCCCGATTTTGAACTTCCAAAATGCAGTTTTAATGCAGCTTCAAACGATCCCAGACGAGGAAGAATGGTCTTATCTAGCGAAACGACCGGTTATTTTCATACAAAAATAAAATTTATTATATTAACATTATATATATAACATTTTATTCTCAAACGGTCATCTTGCCTTGCTTTCGTTGAACTCTGTGTATTCTGACTCAAGACAGTTAGGGTATGTCGAAAAACTCCAATTGTATTTTCTGCCTCAACTTCAAAAATCATTTAAAAATCATCCTACATCGCTGCAGAAGTACTGACCCAGTCTTTGCAAAGTAAACATGCAAAGAAGATCAAACACCCTGAACAAAAAAAGTAAAACAGTGATGTAGGACGATTTTAAAGTTGAGGGAGAACATGCGATGGGAGTTTTTCGACATACCCTAACTGTCATGACCCAGAACAAAAACAGTTTAGGCAGAGTGAGACAAGACGAGCGTTTGGCATTAAAAAGTATATAAATTGTATTATTTTTATGAAAATAACCGATTGTTACACTAGATAAGACCCTTCTTTCTCGGCCGGGATTGTTTACAACCACATTTTTGATCGTTTGAAGCCACATTTAAACTGCATTTTGGAAGTTCAAAATCGGGGCACTATATC